>NC_063192.1:10677611-10685111 GCF_017589495.1 Alosa alosa
GGAGAGAGACAGAGGGAGAGATAGTCACACAGTCAGCCCCTCACACACACATATAATGCATACTGTTTTGTTGCTTTTATAAGTGAAATGTTTCGATTAATAAATTAACTGTGAATGAACAGGACACATGCACACACACACACACACACACACACACACACACACACACACACAGAGACAGAGGGAGAGAGAGTCACACAGGCAGCCCCTCACACACATACTGTATCACCTGGACCCCAAGACCCCTTGACCACCCTAGACCAAACTGTGAGCTGGTATGTTGTTGAGTAGGATGTGAAACGTGGTGCTGTGCTCAGTAGCAGCAGCAGCAGCAGCAGCAGAGGAGGCGGTAAGGGTTGGGCACGGCTGTGCTGGTTTCTGCTCCACGGGCCATGATGTGCTTATCTGCGCTGGCACACGGGAGCCAACCGGCGCTGGCGGGCCAACTCACGCTGCTCTGAGCTGCCAGCCGCGCCACGCGCCTCCCTCACACACAACGCACACACAGCCCCGTCCGGTGAGGGAGAGAAGGAGGGAGAGAGGGGTGGAAAAAGAAAGATAGAGAAAGAGAGAGAGGAACAGAAAAAGAGAGAGATGGAGAGTGAGAGCGAGAGAGATGGATGGATGGAGAAAGAGAGCGAGAGAAAGAGAGGGAGGGAGAGAGAGAGGCTGGCCCCGGCTCTGGAGAGTGAACATGTGTGGGTGTGTGTGGGTACATTGTTAGATGTGTGGATGTGTGAGATTGTGTGCTCGTGTGTAGATCTGCACGTGCATCTATTTTTGTGTGTGAGAATTCTTGTGTGCGTGTGTGTATTAATGTCTGTCCATGTTTAAGCATGTGTGAAATTCTGTGCATGCCTGTCTATGTGCATATACATTGGTCAGAGAGAATACACAGTAATTGTGTGTATGTGTGTGTGAGCCTGTTTTGATTGCGTTGCTCTGTATGATATCTTCCGGAGAAATAGAAATAGGTTACATAATCTCAGCGGTAGCATAAACTGTCTTCTTAACCTCACCCAGAGCGCAGTGTGTAAAAAAAAAGGTGTGTGCGTGTGGTGTGTGTGTGTGTGTGTGTGTGTGTGTGTGTGTGTGTGTGTGTGTGTGTGTGTGTGTGTGTGTGTGTGTGTGTGTGTGTGGAGGGGGAACATGTTCTACCTGTCCACTCTGCAGCGTCTCACTGTGCCCAATCTCACTCCATTTCGTTCCGTTTGAGGATTTGCCTGTGAGAAATATGTTCATATTTATGGGCTTAATCCAGGCGGATTATCTCAAATCAGATTGGTTAGGTGCCGGATGACAAGTGTGCGCCACTGATGTCAAAGGTGCGGGTGAGGTGACAGGGGCAGACCGGACTGACATATTCATCGGAAGTTTGGGGGAGAGTGATGTTTCTGCTCGGCAAGATTCTAATAAGGGTAGGATTAGGTTTTCAAGGCATGGATTTTTTTTAAATGAGTTACTGCATAGACAAACACACAGACACACACGCACAAACACACACACACACACACACACACACACACACACACACACACACACACACACATGCACACGCACACTCAAACATGCATACGTAGGGTTCTATAAAGCCTATTACTTTACCCCAGGATCTGCTATGGGATGGGATGCCGTAAAAGGGATTATTACCATCCGATCCATATAAACACTCTTCCTGACCCACTTTCAACACATGCACAGGGTCTGCTTTAAGTATGTAGGAAAATATGTAGATTTGTGAATGTCGTTTTATTGTTTCTTTACTTGTGTGTTGGTACCATTTTGCCTATATGCGGATATATGTTTTTCATATCATGTTTTTTTGAGTCACACTATAAAGCTTATTAAAAATGAGGGGAAGATATGAATGCTAATTATTTTATATCAGGTATTGGACATTTGAATCCATTTTGCCCTTGATCCTGGAGAAGAGCCTTGTCGATGCAAGGGTTTCTCATACTCTGTAGCACTCACCATCACTAGGTCTGGACCTGTTGTCACTTAGGTGTCCCAGTGAATGCACATTCTGTCTTATCAGATGCCCTGATGAGTTTGTTTTGAATTAGAAAAATCTCTTGACCAATCTGACTCCAATTTCCCATAAAGGTTAATCAGCTTAATCATTAGTTGATCATTAGTTAATCATTAGCTATTAACCAGTAATCAGAAATATGCTAACAGGAATGTGAAATCCATGATAGTGTTCATGAACTTGAAGAAGTTGTGGTGTTTTTGCAAGGATTTCTCAGACTCTCTTCAGCACTTACTTTTCCTATGCCTCAGGGTCTTGACATGCAGGGTCTGCACTCGGTTGGTCATTCTGCTGCGTCCAGTAGATTACAGGGTGAGTGGCCAGAGTTAGCACCCGTCATGGCGAGTTTGCAAACACTGAAGCTAACTGCCACTTCGCAGAGAGCCTCGCCACCTCCACGCTAAGTCCACACTCCGTCTGCAAGCCCTGCGTAAAGCTCATTGCCGGTGACAAGTCCTCCGGTCCTGACCCCACTGCAGATTTAAACCTCTTTTTCAAGTCAAGCGTTCAGGGAAGAACGTCTCGCGCTCCCCGTCAGAGAGATTTACGCTGCTCTCCTTGTCGTGGGACCTTGTGGCTAAGCCTTCGTACAGAACCCAGGCCCTGGACTGGAAATCCCAGCGTTGACATTTTGCCCTCCTCTATGAAAATCTACTGTATGGAAAAGCAATATTCACAGTGATGGGAAAGCAATCTGCTTAAGAGGGCCGAGGGCCTTAGCGAAGCGGGATGATCTGAGCAGTGCACAGCCGAGCAGTAGCGACACTGTTTAAAATGTACCAGTGGAGTTTGACAGATACATCTGTTGTCTGTGGTGAAGACATACAGACACTAATACTGTACACACACACACACATACAAACACACAAATATGCTTCACATGCACACACGTTTATACATAAGCAGAAGGAACATGGTCAGCTTGGCTGAGGCCCTGTTACTGTAATCATGTCCATCATTATTGATGGAGAGACTGACACTGGATTGAATATCTATAATCTTTAATCTATAATATCATTTTTTGCCAAACCACTGGAGAGGTGTTAAATTATTGGGATGTCAAGACCATTTAGTTACAATCATTCATATTTTCTCTCTACATTCATCTCTTATTTTCCTATTCTGAGGTCCTGCCAATCCTTTTAGACATCTATTACAGTAGGCCTGCTCGTTTTTCATTTAATCAAAATCACAATTTGAACTAATCCAATTAGCTAATTGCAGAGACTGCAATTAATTGTGCAGCTCACAACTCTGCGATGACCAATTGTCCATCTTGTCACATCTATGATTTTTATATTCATGGCATCCTCCTTGTGTGACAGACTTCAGCAATAAGCCCTGAGAGGCCATAGGTTACACTAAAACCCTTTAGCTGTTGTAGAATCAGTGTAACCTACGAACTCGAGTGGCTTATTGCTTTTCTAAAACTGTTACTATAAATACCTGGCAAAGTTTCATAACTCTCTCTTCCTCCAAGAAATATATTTCCTCTATCTGAATGGGTGCCAAGCAACGTTGAGACGCAGCTACTTTAACTTTTGTATCAAGCGCAGTAATATAGAACGAAATGCGGTCAAGGTGTATGTTTATGCTGGATTTTACAACGGCATCGAACGTGATTCAGCCAATCACAATCAAGGACCGGATCTATCAGTTTTAGAAGTTTGCAATACATTCTTTCAGAAAAATCACAATTAGATACTGTATTTCCTCCATATCATGCAACCCTATGTCACAGGCCACGGACAGCGGGACAGAGATGTCCTGCTCTGGATATCCATGTCTTGACATGGTGACACACCCTGAACTTACATAAAGTCTGTGTTCCTCTTTAAAGGCATGGTGTTTGTGTGTGTGTGTGTGTGTGTGTGTGTGTGTGTGTGTGTGTGTGTGTCTTCCTCCCTGTCTCCTAAATTAGCGCTCCCCTGCTGGCTCCGGCATTTCCGCTCTTTAAAATACTCCAGCTGAGATTCGCTGGCCCTCGCTCCTGACGAGCTAATTTGCACCTGTTCTCACGGTGCGGCGAGGCTAAATGCGGACGGAGAAGATGCAGCGCTCCTGGGGCGTGTGCGCATGGCATGAATGCCGCCGTTGTCAGCACGTCTGCGCACTTGGCGATTTATCTCAGAACCTTCCTATATTCTCGATCAACACCATCACTTTTTAGCGGCCGGGCGAGGGCCAAAGGACCGAGACTCATGGCGTCAGTGTGTTAACTGCACCCAGCCCAGACATCCTCCCCACCTCCAATGAGTCCAGGGAGGTGTCTGGAGTATTTCAGCATTCCCTGGACACGGAAACATTTTAAAGAGCTATTTGCATGGTGTCAGCTTTCCACGCAGTAATGTGCTTTCTTTATCTCAGCCATCCTCCCTCTGACATCCAGTGGGCAAGCATGGAGGGGGATGGTGTTATGTCACCGTATAGCTGCCGGGTGTGAAGCCATTAGCCCTTAGGTATTTCCTCACGTTAAAGGCCACTCAGGCTTCGCAGTCATCGAAGCCGGCAGAATCCCTGGTCAGAGACTCTGGCAGAGACTGAAACAGATGGAAGTACCTCAGAAGTCCCTATCCCTTTTCTGCTGTCCACTTCTGTTCATGTCTGTCTAGCTGTGAAGAGGCTCATAATCTTAAACAAATGTATGTTCTGAACACCCATCTAAGGCCCGGGCTACACCAGGTCCGCAAGTGAAGCGCTCCTTTCACGGAGTGTAAAAATAGTTCTAGAAGAATTTTTTTTTTTTCCCGATTGTATGCTCTGCTATCACATCTGGTGTAGCCAGTTCCATTGATTACTGTGTAAGCTAATTGTTGTACATACTCTCCACAAATGGAACAGTTGAGTTATGTGCCCAGTGTAGACTCCCTGTAGTACACACTAGCCAGCTAAACCAAATGCCAAGAGGTAAATCAGAATGAAGAATTTAGGTTTTGTTTTGCCGTATCCTTTTACTGAATGCAACAACCCTACTCCACTTCTATAGCAGTGTCAGTCTCTCATGTCATGAGCGTGTGGGATCTGCATGGATCCCACAGGCGGCAGGCATGCGCTGGGAGAGTGTCAGACGATCCGTTATTGAACCAGGTGTGTTCCCCGGCACAGGATCTGAGCCTGAGCCCTGTGGTGTTTGGAAGCCAATCAAATCGGCCTGTTTGCTCAGAGTGAGCCCCGTGCTCCAGGTGGCCATGCCTGCTTTGCCTCCAAAATAACAAATGGTGCCATTTAGAGAAGGAGGCTCTTCCTCTGTGCCTGTTTTTGGACGCGAGGGCCGGGTGGTGAAATTTCATGCCCATGGCCATGCCCTGAATATCTGTGTGTGTAAATGAAGGAGTAACTAGCGCTCTCTCATCCTGAGGAAGCATAGCCCCACAAACTGAATCGTGAATCAACACCTCTCACGTCCAATGTGGGTCTGACCCCACTGAAGTGACGGCTGATGGCTATAGGTACAGTGGTTTTGGATGTTGTAAACATTGCATCACATCAAGGGAGCACAGCACAGAGACAACTGGGTGATGGAGCACAACACTGAACTACCATCTGTGATAATGGGCAACTTGATTAGAATCAGGGCAGGCATGACCCACTTAGCAATGTGCTCTTACACACACACACTCTCTCTCTCTCACACACACACACACACACACACACACACACACACACACACACACTCCTCACCATTTTCTCACACACATAGATACATGCACACTCTCCCCCCTGTGTACGCAGACGCACACACACACACACACACTCCTCACCATTTTCTCACACACATAGATACATGCACACTCTCCCCCCTGTGTACGCAGACGCACACACACACACACACACACACACACACACACACACACACACACACACACACACACACACACAGAGACAATTGCATGCAGCCGTACCTGATGGTACTGTATGTGACTCAGTGTGAATCATAAGGAGATATGGAAAGTGTTTATTTTTAAGTATGAGTAGGAGGTACCCTTTCTCCCTGAGATATAGTGTAAGTGTGCGATTGCACTCTGCAGAATTGTGGAAAATGTAGCCAGACTGAAACTACATCAAGAAATTACCTCATCAGCACAAAGTAATTTTGAAATCCTCAGTGTCATTGCTCTAATCACAGTGAAATTAGTGTGATCTACTCGTTAATGGTTAAATAGGACTGTATGAACTAACATGAAGATTGGCGCAGGCCTAGAGTCATAGTCAGCTATCAGATGATGACATAAGCGTTAAGGCCTGAGGTGCATTCTGCTTTCAATGTTGGATTACTTTGCATTGTTTTCAATACAGCCCTGCACACTACCGCCGAGTCCTTTTGCCATCGCATTTTAAGTTACGGTTCAGTTCTATTTTTGTTGGCACCGCTCAATAAAATAGTAGTTTATCAAATGCTTGTCAGTTGACATTTCGGCACTGATGTGTGGGACAAGTGACAGAAGTATAAGTATATATACTCTTTTGATCCCGTGAGGGAAATTTGGTCTCTGCATTTATCCCAATCCGAGAATTAGTGAAACACACAGTGAGATAAAGAACACACTAACACCGGCACAGTGAGCTGCCTGCAACAAGAGCGGCGCTCGGGGAGCAGTGAGGGGTTAGGTGCCTTGCTCAAGGGCACTTCAGCCGTGCCTACTGGTCGGGGTTCGAACCTGCAACTCTCCGGTTACAAGTCCGAAGCGCTAACCAGTAGGCCACGGCTGTTGCAGCATGCCTACTGGTCGGGGTTCGAACCTGCAACCCTCCGGTTACAAGTCCGAAGCGCTAACCAGTAGGCCACGGCTGCCCCTTAAATGTGTCGGTGCACTCAGAACCTATATTCGGATAGCATGATGCGAGCTTCTGGCTACCCAGATTTATATTCGGAGTGCTTTAGTGTGATATCTCCTAGATAGACTTATGTTATTTGTCCCACATGTGTGTTTGTTGTTCTGTGTAGGGCCATGGCTAATTGAAAGTGCTGGTTTACCTGCAACAAGCATTTCATGCTCACATACAACAGCAGTAGCCAATAACCAATAGTAACCAAAAACAGAGCACAACAACTTCCAAGGATACACATCTGATAAATATTTACAGTTCGTGCTGTCCTGGCCTTGCAGTGCCCCCTCTGTCTGTCTTTTCCTCATTTCGCCCTGTCCTTTAAGCATGACGTTATTCTCTCATTTCTGTCTCCGTCTTGACTGAAGTCCTTTCCAGGGCTGAGAGAGACATGGCTGTAAAAAAGAAGCCCGAGCACAAAGGGCATCTGTTTGCGCTGCTCGTGCGAGAGCATGAAATCCTGAGACCATATGTGCTCTGGGGCTGCCACGCTCCGGCATCAGCTGCGGCTCCCGCCCCCTCGGCCCGGCTCGGCGCGTCTGGGCTCCTCTGGTGCTGCCGGGCGAGAGCAGCAGAGGGAGAGGCAGAGGGAGCGCCCCGGGCCTCAGCACCCCGGGCGGGCTGGCAGGCAGGCTGGAGCT
>NC_063192.1:10690111-10717611 GCF_017589495.1 Alosa alosa
TACTCACAGACACGCATGCACACACACACATACTCTTATACACACACACACACACACATACACACACACACACAAACATACATTCAGCTTGATACTTAGTATACAGGTTGCACATTTTTACACTCTTAGATGCTGATACATTAGTACACACTTCCTTGTTATTGTACAGATGCATTTTATTTCCAACTTTTCTAGCTGTCTACCTGTGTTTTTTACACACACACACACACACACACACACACACACACACACACACACTCCCACATATGTGAGGTGGTCAGGAATGGCTTGGAGCTATGGGCATTGTTGCGGTTATCCCTGATTAAGACAGGAATGGGATGTGGGAGAGCACGGCTGTCCCATAGAGGAGAAGGAACAAATGCCTATTCCATGTGCACTTCAAACACACACACACACACACACACACACACACACACACACACACACAGAGACATAGACAGACACACACACATGCACACAGACAGATAGACCCACACACAGACACACCGCACACATACACACAAACAAACAGTCTTGTGTCTGTCCGTCACCATGACACCAGGCAAAACAATGACTGAAGCAGCAAAAGACATTCTCACTTATGTGTTGACTGCATACGCAACTAATGAGAGCTGCTTAACCCTCTTTAGTGTGTGTGAGAGAGAGAGGGAGATGGAGAGATACAGAAAGAAAGAGTGAGAGAGAGAGAGAGAGTGTCTGTTGAAGGGCGCTGGAAAGCATAATTATAGCATTGCCATGCAAACATACAGATGAAAATTACCTATATTAGCATACAATCCCTTCTCCTTCCCCAGAAATCAGTGTTGGGAAAGTTAGATGACAATTACTGTCAGACAGCCCCAAACAGTCCCAAACAACAGTCATTACCCTGGGCTTACCCTGTCAGAGCCCAATCCCACACTGAAACATGAGTTGTGCATAGCCTTCTGCGGGATGGCACCATGCTTCTTTGCCTTGGTTTGCTTTCGCCTTTGCGCCTTTAGGAAAAATCATGCAGCCAGGGTCGTGGTGCGGCGGGCAGGCCTGTGTGTCTGTGTCTGTGTGTGTGTGTGTGTGTGTGTGTGTGTGTGTGTGTGTGTGTGTGTGTGTGTGTGTGTGTGTGTGTGTGTGTGCCAGACAGCTGGCGAAGGTGAGCGCCTGTGTGTGTATGTGTGTGTGTGCGTGCATCTGTGTGTGTGTGTGTGTGCATGTGTGTGTGCCGGATAGCCGGTGAAGGTGAGTGGACCTGTTAATCCCATCACCCCCTCTGAGCTCCAGCCTAATTAAATCACCTCCTCTCCTCCCATGTCATGGTTCCGCAGCTCTGGTTCTTATTCTCACTCTCCGGTCGGAACCTGTCCTCGGGCTGTGTGTGTATGTGTGTGTGTGTGGGGAAGGGCGTTGGGCCGTGTCTGTCGACGCAGTAACTCGGCCCGGACGCAGAGGGGACCAGACGTTTGCCCCTTGATCTCTGCGCCCCACTGGCCCACACACACCCACAATCCCCCAAATGCCCCTCTTAACTCCCACTCTCCGTAAGCTCCCCGAAAGCCCCCACACACTCAGCGCCTCAATACCCCCACACCTGCCCTGTCACTCTGGGTACCCCCGAGGAGCACACATACACACACACACACACAGGCACACACACACGCACCCACACAGTTCCACATCACCTCAGGCAAGTAAAGCACACCACCCCAGCCCAGCTGCACTCCAATCCCCCTTTCTCTCTCTCTCTCTCTCCCTCCGGTGTGAGATTCCTGTGATGATTTCCACCCATCCTCTCCCTCTCTCTTCCTCCCTTTTTCTCTGCCTCTCTCTCTGCCACCCCCTCTCTCTCTCTCTCTCTCTCACTCTGTCTCTTTCTCTTTCCTTCCCTCCATCTCTCTGTGTCTCTATGGGAGGTGTCCCTCCCTGTTCTAGCCTCGGGCTGCTGTTCTGAGCACTGAGGTCTGGAAACTCTGAAGTGCAGAAAAAGGGAGTGAGTGACAGTATCAGAGCGGAGCGGCGTGAAAAATGTGACTTCATCGAAAAAGGCCTGAATTAAATTAAAGGGATATGCGGCACCACACAGTTGAACTGGATCCACTGAGGATTCTAAACCCAGACAGTCTGCCTGCAACCCCCCCCACACACACACACACACACACACATACACACACACACACACACACACACACACACTCGTTCTTTCTCTCATACGTAAACACACACAGAGACACACTCACACACACACAAATTAAAGAACACACACTCAAAGAACAATCTTACAACACAATAAAAACTATTTCTTTATGCAAATTGATGCCTTTTCTTTTATGATATGTGATTGGTCACTTCATGCTGTAACTCAGTCATGATTGGTGCTTCCATGTTAATGCTTTAATCTCACTCTAAATTATTGAAAGAACACTCTCCTCAGAACTCCAACTAATCAATTTAGTGCTTTATTTAAAACGATTGTGTGCACAGGACACATTAAAGGCTCTCTGGACACGTATCCCTTCGTCTCGGCCGGTGCAAACAAATCACCATGTACTCCGTCCATGCAGTAACACTTCCACAACATGTCAACAACCATTTCTAAAAACCTGAATCATGACAGCATTGGGGTTCATCTTTCCCACACGGATGCGCTCTCTGCTGGGCTAACTCACAGAGACCTTGGTGTAATTGCTTTAGTCCAGTCCAGCTCCTTAGCCACAAAAGTGGGCTTACCGCACACTCACGGCACATCAGCGCTTGATTGGACCGTTTAAGGCAGCAATCGCCTGCGAAGCCAAGCGCCCAGGTTCAGCCAGAAGTGGATTGCATTTCATGTATACGAGCTCAAGACGTGTGTGTGTGTGTGTGTGTGTGTTTGTGTGTGTGTGTGTGTGTGCCCCTCTGTAAAGTCGAGCGCTCATTCCTCGTGGTTTAATGGAAGTACCGGTTGTGTTCTCCGTGCCCATGATTGTTTTAAAACGAAGCCACGGTCAGTCAGAGCATAACTAGGCGGTTCGACAAGGATGCTGTCATGGCTGTAAAATGGTCGCACGGATCGACTGCTCACACACAATGTGGTCGGTCGTGTAGGCCTACACAGCAATGAGATGATTTGTCTCTTCCTCCCTCTTTTCTCACTCTTTTCCTTTCTCTCTATCTCTCTATCTTCCAGGGTGACCCTCTATGACTACCAGGCCATCTGTAGAATCTATGCTGAGAGCAGCGACAGTGCACACAGCCTTCTGGATGTAAGTACAGTTCAGCTACAGAACAGGTCCGTTTGTTTGAATTATGTGTTACATGTCTTCATGGCTTGTGCTATGAAAGACTACAAGACATGAGTTCCTGTATCAGCAAAAAGTCACCGTAAAATGTTGTATAATTTGTTCTCATGCTGAGTTTGAGGTACTATCTTAATCTTGGGATAATATACATATTTTATGCCACTGCTGACAGTTAGATGTTGTTTTCTCTTACCATTGTGTGGTCATGCCTTTGAGTCCCATCCAGGCAATCACAGAGATTAGTTGTTCTTTTTCCTTCAGCGTCACCCCCCCCCTCTCTCTCTTACTGTCTCTCTCTGCCTCTTTCACCCGCTCTGTTTCAGGCTATGTGGATGTATGTATGTGTGTGTGTGTGTGTGTGTGTGTATGGAGGGGGGGATTTATTGTTGGGATTGTGTGGGTGTGCTCCTCTTTCTCTGGGGTGGTCCCCACACACGGATGAATGCAGGGAGAAAGCCACATCCGTAGGGTGTGTGTGTGTGTTAGAGAGAGAGAGAGAGAGAGAGAGACTGTACAATGTGAGATTGTGTGTGTGTGTGTGTGTGTGTGTGTGTGAGTGAAAGTGTGTGTATTTACATGTGGGTTAGTGCATGTGAGTGCATGTTTGTGTCTGTCTGTGTGTATGCGTGTGTGTGTGTGACAGAGAGATAGCGTCACAGTGTGTGTGTGTGTGTGTGTGTGTGTGTGTGTGTGTGTGTGTGTGTGTGTGTGTGTGTGTCGCCTGTGTGTGTGTGTGTGTGTGTGTGTATGTGTGTGCGTGTGTGTGTGTTTACTTGTGTGTGTGTTTGTGTGTGTGTGTGTGCGTGTGTGTGCGTGTCCGTGTGTGTGTGTATGTGTGCGTTTGTGTATGTGTTTACTCGTGTATGTGTGTGTGTGAGTGAGTGTGTGGGCCTCTAGCCCTGGCACGCTCTCCTGCCTCTCCCCTCTCCGTCACAGTGGTTCTGATTTACTGGCTGCCTGTTCCGAGCTGCACACAGCTAGCTCACGCCGCTGCTGCTGCCGCTGCTCCTCTCTGAGCACGCTCAGATTGATGGATGGGTAGAGACACTGACAGGAGACATGACTGACTCAAGACCTCTCTCTCTCCCTTCTTCTCTCCCTCTCTCTCTCTCCTTCCCTCCCTCTCTTCCTCTCTTTCTCCTTCTAGCCCTACTTCGCTGCCTTCGCCACAGTCAAATGGCTTCTCACCGAGCTTGTCATGTAAGAAATGCCTGGTCTGGCTCTGAGTGACTGATCGATTGCTCGTCTATCTGTCCATCTGCCTGCCTGTCTGTCTGTGTGTACTTACGCCTGTCTGTGTGTTCTTACGCCTGTCTGTCTGCCTCTTTGCCATGCTGTCTGTGTGCCTGTCTGTCTGCCTGCCTTTTGCCGTGTTGTCTGTGTCCATCTCTCCGTCTGCTGCTGTCTCCCTCAGCCCCTTAAGCTGGAGACAGACCTCCGAAACTTTTTTAGCCCGATTTTGAAAGGATGGAACGTCCGTAACAATCATGGGAAATCCAAGGGAGTCAGCAGTAGTCGAGGTGTTCCGTCGCGGCTGGAATGGTTATGTGTGTTTGGATGACAGATTTCAATTGTTTGTGATTCTTTCCATTGTTGACGCAATCTAGATTCAATCAAACTTGATATACTTGATAAATTGATATTATCTTGACCGGTCTGTTCCATGGTAGTCAACGTTGCAATTGTGACATTAAACAGCCAACAGCTCGATTGTTATGTTTGTGCTCATATATAACTCCTAATCATACCAGACTCCGTCTGTGAGTTTGGTCTACTCAATCGCGTTCTTATCGGCTGCGACTGAAAAAATCGGGAGGTCTGTTCCCGGCTTAAGATCCTGTCCACTGATGTCACACAGAGAATGGCTTCCTCCTGGGGCTGGGGTTGGGTCTGTGTGTGTGTGTGTGTGTGTGTGTGTGTGCGCGTGGCTAAGATCCCGTCCACTGACGTCACACAGAGAATGGCTTCCTCCTGGGGCTGGTGTTGTGTGTGCGTGTGTGCGTGTGTGCGTGCGTGCGTGCGTGCGTGGGTGCATGCATGCGTGCATGTGTGCGTGCGTGTGTGCATGTTTTTGTGTGTGTGTGTGTGTGTGGGCATCACAGACAGGGAATCCCAGGGTGCATGTGTGATCTACCCTCACTCTCATAGTAGTAACAGACCCCCACCTGGGTGGGCCTTCATCACAAGTTGGAGGGTTAAGAGGTTGTGTGTGTGTGTATGTTGGGGATGGCCGTAGTGAGTTGTGTGTTTGCTTGTCGTCGTAGTTTGTAGTTGTTGATAATGAGACAGAGGAAAAACAAATGGTTCCCCCCGTTGGCCAAGTTCCTGTCTGTGCAGATGTTGCCCCCCAGGAAAGGCCAGGCTGGGGGGGGCTGATGTTTCTCCAACATACCCCTCATCTCATCTCATCTCAGGCAGCCCTAATGGGAAGCAGCCCCCTGCCCTGCTACATGTCAATACACAGGCCGAGGCCCTGGCTTCAGCACCCCAAACTCATCTCTCTCTCTCTCTCTTTCTCTCTCTCTCTCTCGGTCTGTTGCTCTTGCTCTCTCTCTCCTTCTCTCTCTCTCTCTCCCTCTTTCTCTCTGTCCTCTCTCGTGCGCTCTTGTTTCTCTTTAAGATTCCTGGTGGAGTTTAACCTGTACAGTTGGTGGTACTCTGATCTCACAGCCAAAGGTGAGTGGGTGCTGCATGACAGAAAGTGAGAGAGAGAGGATTGCAAAAGTTGGATGTGAGAAAAATCCCTGCTATTGTGCAGGGGCTGTGTGTGTGTGTGTGTGTGTGTGTGTGTGTGTGTGTGTGTGTGTGTGTGTGTGTGTGTGTGTGTGTGTGTGTGTGAGGTGTGTGAAGGAAAGAAGAGAGAGAGAGAGAAAAAAAACACTGAATGCACGTGTGTGTGTGGGTGGGTGTGTGTGCATTCGTGTGCATTATTTGATCATTCGCCACTGTAAGCAACTCACCTGTGGGACATGGCTCTATAAACACACACTTAGTCCAAAGGGTTCAAAGGTGAAATTGCAGCCGTCCCGCACAGTGGGCACGCTCCCATCCTTGCTGGGCTGTGATTGGTTGGGCTTTGGGGTCATGCAGAGGCTGACCACATTCTGTTCCGACGCAAAACCCACAGTGGAAGAGGTTTCAAAATACATATCACATACACATGTACACGTGTGCAAACACACACACACACACACACACACACACAGAAAGTTAGAAAATGAATGGCAACATGGAGTCAGCTCTGGCTTTCCCTTTCCCAACAGATAAAAATGTACACACACACACACACACACACACACACAAACACACACACACACACACTCATGAGTTCATGTCTTACACATGAACTCATTCATATACTATGTAAACCCATAGTTGGTACTGATGCCAAACACTGTTCCCCTCGGTTGACTTGGTATGTGTACATATAGATGGTTACTCTGTTGGCTTCACTGTGTTACTTGGTCATATACAGTATTATGCATGTGTGTGTGTGTCTCTGTGTGTGTGTGTGTGTGTGTGTGTGCGTCGCGTCGCGTCGTCGCGTCGTCGCGTCGTCGCGTGTGTGTGTGTGTGTGTGTAGCGTGTGTGTGCGTGTGTGTTATTGTCATCATCAACACATGTTGAGTTTGCTGTAAGCCCAAGCTCTTTATGGCCTGTGAAAAGTGTGTCATGAGAAGTAATATCCGCTTCTTAATAAAGCTGACAGCCTGCTGCCAACTCTGGCAAAGTCTGCGGCCCGTCGAGCTGCACATCGAGACCATCACTGTGTGTATCAGTGCTCTCTTTCTCTCCCTCACTCTCTTTCTCTCCCTCACTCTCTTTGTCTCTCTCTCTCACTCTCTCTCTCTTGCTCTCTCTTTCTCTCACTCTCTCTCTCTCGCTCTCTCTCTCTCTCTTTCACACACACACACACACACACACACATACACACACAAGAACCCTGAGTGTCCTCTTCCTGCCAGTACCTGTCAGAAGTGTGAAATTCACACTACCTCACCCTTTCTCGAGCTTTCTTTAATAACACAAACATGATTACTCTCACACACTTGCACTCTGTCTTACCAGATACGTTTTTTCATATCTCTGCGCATACACACACACACACACACACACACACACCGAGAGACACACACAGACACACACACAAGAAAGCAGGAAATGGTCAAACTTTGATCAGTGGGTTTTTCGAGGCGGCAGCTTTGTGTGTAAAAGCTGTGTGCCAAATGCAAATGCAGAGAGGAGAATGAAAAGAAGGGATGAGAGAAAAAAGGAAAAAGCGAGGGAGTAGGAGGAGGAGCGGAGTGAGAGAGAGAGGCCCTAACATAAACAAGCCAGCCATCAGAGAAGGAGACGTGGTCTGCTGCCTGACTGACAGTCTATGGGGACGCATTCATTATCGCCAACCAAAACAGCAGTTTGGGCCTTTTCTCTCTTCTTTAACTCTCTCTTTCTCTCTCTCTCTCTCTCACTCTCTATCTCTCTCTTTCTCTCTCTCTCGCTCTCACTCTCTATCTCTCTCTTTCTCTCTCTCGCTCTCTCTCACTCTCTCTCTCTCACTCTCTATCTCTCTCTTTCTCTCTCTCTCTCTCACTCTCTATCTCTCTCTTTCTCTCTCTCACTCTCTATCTCTCTCTTTCTCTCTCTCTCGCTCTTTTCTCCGCCATCTTTTTTTTCAGTCATTTTCTTTTTTTGTTTTCGCAAAGAGAAACGTCTCCTTCGCTCGCTCGCCCGCTCATGCTGGAAAACGCAGGACGCAATTTCACACTCCACTGACCTTGCCACTGGTGCCGTATCCCTCTGACCGGAACAACAATAGAAACCCAACCCAGTCCCAATAAAACCCCCGGCTTAGAGCCGCGAGCCTGGCTGGGCAGGCCCGACCCAACCCGGGGAGAGAGAGCGAGCGGCAGAGATCCAGCGAGCGGCAGGGCCATCCGCCGCGGAAGTCACAGAGCTGAACAAATCCACAAGCCCCTGTAACGAGGCTGCCGGCAGTGGATCGCCCAGCGCTGCGTGGCCCCTGGCCGGCCGGACACACACACACACACACACACACACACACACACACACACAGCCAGTCAGCCAGGCCAGACCCAGTGCCCATTAAGCTGACTCCAAGCAGTAATCTAAATTCAATACACTCCGTCCCCATGTCTCCATAACCCCACGTCACTGTCCCAGGCTCCCTGGCGCTGGAAATCCTCTCTAAGCATCTCACTGCGGAGGCTGCTGACCCGTAGGGATGGATGTGTACATGCACATACACACGCATGTGCACACATGCACACAAAAGTTCAGTGAAACTTTTTTTTCAAATGAATTAAAGTTGAATAAACGGAGCATTTAAGACAAAGACTTAACAATAATTTTAACAGAAGAAAGGTGATTGGATGGTAAATGTTTAAAACAGTAAGGGGATGCCATGTTGGAAGTAGCTAGCGTTAATGATCTACTGCAGTGTTTGGCATTTAATGTGCACCTGACTAAACAGCTACAGGAGTAATGGAGTGGGTTTATGATGAATGGTATGATTAACACAAATTATTTGACAGTAGGCCTATATGGGTAAACAAAAAACATAGACAAGTTTAACAAAACATATACACTCAGGCAAACATTACATTACATGCTTTGACGGTGGTTTGTTGTCCCATCACACACATATACTGAATGTACCTCCACACATCTCCACACATGAACATACACACACACACACACACATATTCTCTCTCACATACACAGAAAACATCGTCATTTTCAAAGGCATGAAGAAAGAGTATGAAAACAATGGGAGAAGCAAAAGGCGTTTATTTTTTGTATGCATGCTTACAAGTGCTTGTGTGTGTGTGTCTGTGAATTATTCTGTGGTTAAGAGGGATATAGACTGTCACCAGTTCCATCTAGCTGAACACATTCTCCACAAGTGCGTTGGCCAGCCGTCTCCAGGAAAAACGTCCTGCTCTTTGGTTTTCTAATAACGTGCGCGGGGTCGTGTTATTGTTCGGTTATTAAGTGAGCTGTTCAATAAAGTGAAGCTGTTGAAAGATACATTAAATTACATTTTGTGTTTAATGACCACTGTGCGAGGGTGAACTCTGCGGAGAGTGTGTGTCTGTACGGGATCCAGACTACAGGAGACAAATGAGAACTGGCGCTCGGCGTAACATGAGATAACAATGACCCAGGAACTACCCTTTAACTTAAAAAGCACATTCTCTCACAGCCCGGACACGCCAAGCCCTTAAACAAGCAGTTATTTAAGGATTTTTTTTTTTTTTTTAAACTAAAGGTTGTGTGCCGTTGCTGTGGGGTGCTGCAGTACCACAACTCAACAGTAGGTGGCAGCAGTGCAGAGCAAATGGCACTGGGCTGCTCACAGTACTTAGCGTCAATCTGTGGAGAGCACCAAGCAAATTACTTGTTCAGGGTTTTGAGAGGTCTTCTTCGTAACAGAAAAAGTGCTAGGTTTGAACATTTTAATGATCAATTTATCATAATTCATTTTTAATTATTTTAATAATTTGTATTAAATTGATTAAAATAAAATACACTTTGTTTTATTAAATTGATAAATATGTCATTGCTTATTTACAGACATGTTGTCCATGTCAGTTCAGATTAGTCTTATTTTACTTTAAAAATATTTTTTTTTTTTGAAAATAGAGTTTTGTGTTTCTGAGGTCAGGGAACAATTTGACAGCCACTGTTAAAAAAATCTCTTTCTCTCATACGCACTTCTCTTTCCCGTCTCTGTGTCTCCTTTTCAGCTCAGAGAGGAGGCAGAACTATGCTGGTTCCGTGCGACACCGAGTACCCAGCCTTTGTGTCGGAGCGCACTATTAAAGAAACCACAGGGAACATCGACTGTGATGGTTGCATCAAGTAAGTTAAATACAAACACGCATACGCAGCACTGTCTGCACAACTCTGTTCTATGTGCAGTATGTGACAGGAAGATTCAGTGAGGTGTGTTTGTGTGTGTGTGGTGTGTGTTTTACTGTATGAATTTGTATGTGTGTGTGTGTGTGTGTGTGTGTGTGTGTGTGTGTGTGTGTGTGTGTGTGTGTGTGTGCGTGCATGCGAGGGTGCACATATCTGTGTGGATGTGCATGCGAGGGTGCACATATCTGTGTGTGTGTGTGTGTGTGTGTGTGTGTGTGTGTGTGTATGAGAGAGAGAGAAAGAGGTCCACATGGGGAGAGTGCTGTTCCTACTGTGCTTTGTAGGGCTCTCTGGCTCTCTGAATAATGATGTGCTAAGGAAGCAGGGGAATGTAGCACACATGTTCCTACGTACTACACCACAGAAAGAAGGGAGAAAGTAGAGCGCCTCACCACACACACACACACACACACACACTTTTACACACTCTTATATCATGACTCAATATTAGGCCATAACTCTCATTCTGCCCAGCACCCCCTCACAGTGCGCTCTTGTGTTCTAACATCCAGTATGAGCAGGTCATACAATACCTGGAGAGTCCTTTAAGTTCACAGGGATATTTATTCACTGCGGTCTCCCTATGTAAACCCGTGCTTGCTTTCAAGAATTATAAACATTAGAAAGGAGAGAGCTGCAGCTATTGGACTACAACATAAAGATATGGGTTCTGCTAGCAGCTCTAGCTATAAACCAGATGCACTGCTGCCTCCTCCCCTCTCTCTCTCTCTCTCTCTCTCTGTCTCTCTCTCTCCCTCTCCTCTCTCTCTCTCTCTCCCTCTCTCTCTCTCTCTCCCACTTTCTCTTTCTCCCTTCTCTCTCTCTCTCTCTCTCTCTCTCTCTCTCTCTCTCTCTCTCTCTCTCTCTCCTCACCTGTAATCCAGCTCTGTGGCATGTCAGGTTTTGTCCAGGTTGTTATGGCCCTAGCCAGGGGGATAGTTTTTCCTTAACTCTAACCCTAGCCAGGGGGAGAGTCTTCCCTAACCCTAGCCACTTAACACACAGATAAAAATTCCACATGCAATGTGTGTGTGTGTGTGTGTGTGTGTGTGTGTGTGTGTGTGTGTGTGTGTGTGTGTGTGTGTGTGCATATGTGTGTGTGCGCATGTGTGTATGTGGTCCCTGTATCTTTGTGTTTGCTTATGATGTAGATGTTTGTGTTTGTGCCCATATTAATATGTCCCACCAAATTTGTATTTGGTATATATGTGAATATTTGTGTATGTGTGTGTGTGTCTGTCACACCTTATACTTAACAGGCCGTCCTGACTAAATATCAACTCTAAGGATTGCCTATAGTGGACAAAGCCATGAGAACTGCAGGCATCGTCCTCCCTCTCGTTGTGTCTCTAAGACCGAGAGTGTGAACCCTAAGGACGCCCTCTCCCCTCTCCCCCCTCCCCTCACCCCTCTCCCTTCTCTCTGCCTCTCTGTTTCATGACCCCAGCTGCAGGAACCTGTAAGGGCCCGAGCCCCGCGTAAAGGATCCCCTCACCGCACGATTAAACGCCACGTGTTCCATTTTAAAGAATCTGATTAGGACATTTGTTACTCACCAGCAAAACACACACACACACACACACACACACACACACACACACACACATGCTTTTACACACACACACACACACACACACACACACACACACACACATGCTCACACACACACACACAAGCACCAGCACAGAGAGAGACTCACTCACTCAGTCGCTCCTGTAAAATATGAGCCATTTGGAAAAGAAGGAGAGAGAAGAAGCTGGAGCAAGAAGAGGAGGATGAGGAGAAAGAGAAGGAGGGACGGAGGGCAGAGAACAGTTTCCTTTCAAAAATGAGAAAATTAGTGTGGTCCCCATTAACAATTTAAGGTTTTTTGTCAGGCAATTGCGGGGTGCTCTATGGATCACTCAAATAAAGGGCTCATTGCTCCCAGCTGTGGAAACTCTGCCGAAAGCTGAGATCCCCGAATGTGTGTATAAGTGTGTACGTATGTATGTGTGTGTGTGTGTGTGTGTGTGGTTGTCTGTGTGTGTGTCTGTATGACTGTGTGTGTGTGTGTGTGTGTGTGTGTGTGTGTGTGTGTGTGTGTGTGTGTTAGCAGAGAGTGTGTGCCTGTGTGTGTGAAGTGAAGTGTGAAGACAGTGTGTGCCTCTGAGTATATATGAGCTAGAATTGGTGCATTTATCTGTGTGTGTGTGTGTGTGTGTGTGTGTAGACCCACTCTCCTCCCCTGCCACTGTGCAGGACTCCAGGGTCACCATGAGCATGGGCCAGTGCCTCTGAGAGAGAGTGAGAAAGAGAGGGAGAGAGGGATGTAGAGATGGATGGAGATAGAGGGAGAGAGGGATGGAGAGAGAGGGAGTATACGTGGGGGAGAAGCTGTACCTCACACACTCAAAAGTCCCCAGACAGCGCCGGGACACCCAGCCTCACCCGCCGAAAAGCCCCAGGAATGTGGCCCTCTTCCCAGGGCCATTAGCACATTTGCAGCCAGTGGTGCAAAAGGCCAGAGCCGGCCCCAGCACTGCACTGCACTGCACTGCGGCACCCTGCACTGGGCTCCCAGACTCACCCCGCGCTGTCCAGGGAGCACTTACTGTACGTATGGCCAGGATAGGTTTTCACTCCCTAGTTCAGCTTCCATGAAGAGTGGACGTTGTCTGGTCGTTGCGTCCCTTCTGTAAGGCTTTGCACACCTGTTACGGGGCAAAGCTGGAAAATATTAAAGCTATTGATTATGCTAGCTTTTGGAGTTAAACTAGCAGTAGAGTTTTTGTAGAAAACATTTATTCCACGTTTTGGTTTTGGTTGTACATTGTGTCTATATTTGACCTTCGCAAAGAAAAAGGTTGTTATCATGAAATTCAATATTATCTTGATAGTTACAATTTTGCAATCTCCAAACAATGTGGCCTGACTCACTCCTCCCCTGATGTGTTGTACTGATCTTGATGACAGACAGATCTCTGTCAACAGTATCCTCAGGATGTTCCTGACCATCACCATATCTGACCATCACTCATATTAGTCTGAATATGCCAGATGTGGACAGGCCTTTATTCAGGTTTGACTCAGATGAAGACCCTGTGCGGAGAAGCATTGGTCATTTGCACCTGAGAAACACTCATAAGTTAAAAAATAATAAGTTATTTGTATGCTCCAGCTTCCTTTGGTCATCTGAAGTGGTCCCGTTGAGTCCTGCTGGTTCTGCGGCCCTGTTCCGTGAGCAGCTAGGGTCTAGAACGCAAGTGATACCCTTTTCATTGCAAGACCTTTATTCTCCTTCTTTTCCATGGAGGTTCCTCTCCCCTTCCCTCCATCCATCGCTGTGTGTTCTCAAGTGTGGGTTCCGACAATGGGTTCTAACCCCACCAGAGTCTTCCTGTAACTGGCTGCTTTACAACTCTGGTTGTAAAGAGCTGCATTCACAGCGATTGACTGGATGGGTGTGTGTTGTGGGATCGATGTGGAGCCTAACCCAACTGGAAGTGGAATCAGTCGGGACCACGAGAAGTCAACTGGACTACAGTCCAGTGGATTGGGATGGCCCGGAGGCGCTGAGTGCTGGAGAGTGATGTATGGTTTGTGTGTGTGTGTGTGTGTGTGTGCACGTGCGTGTGTGTGATCTGTGTGTGTGTGTGTGTGTGTGTGTGTGCGTGTGTGTGTGTGTGTGAGCTGTGTTAGTGCGTGCGTGTGTGTGTGTGAGCTGTGTGTGTGTATGTGAGCTCATGTGTGTGTGTGTGTGTGAGGGTGGTGATGATGTAAGCGCGGGTGAGAGGCCTGTGTCTCCTCACTCACACTGTGTGGCCGCTCATCACCGATCTCGACCACAGGCACTTAACAGCCATCCTCAACCACACTCTTTCTCTCTCCCTCTCTTCCCTCTCTTTCCCTCTCTCTCCCCCTCTCTCTATCTATCTCTCTCACACTGTCACTCTCTCTCTCTTTCTCTCCTGTCTTTTCTGCTGGCCAACTCTCTTGCCGCACTCTCTCTCTCTCTTTCTGCCGTGGTCTCTTTTTCTACTCTTGTTCTTGGTCCTTGTCTTTGTGTGTGTGTGTGTGTGTGTGTGTGTGTGTGTGTGTGTGATTGGAGAGCAGGCATGCGAATGCCAGTGGCATGGTCAGTGCTCCATAGCACAGTGCTAAGGTAGAACAGTAGAGATACACTGTAGTGTGTCTGTGTGTGTGTGTTTGTGTGTGTGTGTGTGTGAGAGAGAGAGAGTGTGTGTTTGTGTCTATGTATGTGTGTGTCTCTGTGTGTGTGTGTGTGTCCTGTTTAAAGTGGCCAGTATTTATAACATATTCTGGGCCCATATAGCACTGTGCATCTAAGGAGGAGGGTTAAGTGTGTTTGGGTTGCCGTCAAGTGATCCCATCCTTGATACTGAGTACAGAAACGTGACGTGTGTGTGTGTGTGTGTGTGAGATAATGTGATGTCTATGTTAGCAGAGCCTAACAGTGTGTGTCAATGTACACGTGTTTGTGTTGTCCACAATTACTAGAATAGATTAAATACATGCAGATCAGTGTGTTTTATGTGTGTTTGCATTACCCAGCCTTGTTATGTTTATTAGAGTATGTGTGTGTGTGTGTGTGTATGCGTGTGATAATGTGAGTGTATGTTGGCAGAGCCCAACTCCCTCCTCCACCATACAACGTGATTGCCACGCACCTGTGCTCCTAATCTGGCCTAATGCGTGTTAGTGGAGCGGCCGGGGGATGTGGGTGGTTCCTCATCAAAGCGTTGCTGCGGGGAGTATAAACTTTCCCTTAATGGCCGCAGTGCCCCCATGCCAGTGATTTACTTTGTTTCCCCCCCTCCAGCCCTTTTCAGTCGGAGGGAGAGATTTAAGATCGCTCTGCATCGCGCCAAGGGGGGAAAAGACGACGCTGACACCGCCGACTCGCGCTCCCCTCCTCTGTCCCGCATTGCTTCGATCGGAGAAATATGAATTTACAGTCGCGGGCGGTTAAGTATTGATCATGTTCTCCGAATCCCTCTCCTGTGACTTCTAAAAGCGTTTTGTAATGGGGCTGCCGCCGGCCAACAACCCCATTCACAAAGCGGCGATATTACAGGGTGATGTATAGCCCACTAAAAACGCTAACCTACAGAATGCCTCGTGAAGACAAAGAATCATGGCTTAGCGGAGCCCTGAGACCTAAGGGTCAGACGCAGTTCGTTCGCATGACGAGAGTACAGTACGTTGTGTTGTTTGATAGTGTGATCGAGCATACAGACCTCTGACTAGTCCTGTAGGTCTCATAGTGCGTACGATATGCTAAGCGAATGCAGCCTCCATTTTTCCCCCTGCATCTGATAAAAATGAGCAGTGGACAGAGCCTTGGACTGTGTTTTTTGGTGTGTGTGTGTGTGTATGTGTGTGTGTGTGTGTGTGTGGGTGTGTGTGTATGTGGGTGTGCAAGGATTATTGTGACAAAAGGGGTGCAGTCAGCGCCTGGCTGTCTATCCCTGTGTCTCTCATATGTCTCTTTGTCTGTCTGTTTTCTGTCTTGCTTATGTCTTGTTCTTGGCTTGTGTTCACAAATGCCGCATTTGTGTGTGTGTGTGTGTGTGTGTCCTGTTTAGTGTCTGTGCATATGCATATTTGCGTGTGTGTGTATGTGTGTGTCTGCAGACACGTTAGTGAGGACAAGGCCAGACGAGGCTCGAGCGGGGACTAGTGTTTATCTCTCTCCGCCAAGACCTGCCTCTGGCCTGCACTTCCCTGCTCTGTTAAATATCGCTTGATTAAGGCGGACTGGTCCTGCTGATTCGATTGAGCTTGCCTGGTGGAGCTGGCCTCGGATGACGTTCGGAGGCATCAGGAGAGGATTTGTCCGCCGGAATCGAGCCGGCCTCAGCTGGATTGAGTTGCGTAGAGTTTGATTGAGGTTTGGAGTGTTTGATGTGCCCCTAAATGGCTTGATTGAGTCGGCCTGGGCTGGTGCCTGTTGGAGGCTGGACCACACTAAATGGAATTAAGTTCTATTAAGTCCGTTTGACTCAGATGCAGCTGGATGGGTCATTCTTTCTGCAGTCAATTGGCAGTGGTCAGGGTCGGGCCTGCCCAGCGCTTTTGTTGGAAGTTTATTTTGTTTTGGTTTGCAGTTGTGGTAGGAGCTGCACGGAAGGTCGGGCCTAGTAAGCAAAGTTGGCTCGTCGCATGACCTGTGCCAGGTTCCTCTTTAGCACTTTCACCCATGGCTGCATCTTCACACATGGTTTAGGTAACAGGGTCCACCCAAGAGTGCCCTGATGGCTGACCGCTTCTTTACCAAAGCAATTAGTTTACTTGATGCTTCACTGAAATTGCATTAATTTGAGCTTAAATGAAGTGAGGAGTACTGCCGTGAGGGAAGTTGGAGAGCCTGAAGCTTAGCGGTTAATCCATTTAGATTTGTAGTAAATGGCACAAGTTATACAGTTATACAGATACAAGTTATAGCATTCTGTGGATGAAAGAACATGGTGTTTGAGTTGTCATCCAGCCTGACTTGAGACTCAATGCCCAATGGTTTACGCTACACAGCATTCCATATTAGCCTGCGAAGCTAAAAGGTTTTGCCTTTTCCTTAACGCGCTGTATGCGAACACATCTTCCATCCATTCCTTTGCTTGACAAGGTCATACATCTGGCTTTGCAACTTGGCCTTGGTCAGCATATCTAAGTCAGATTGCATTAGCCCACAGCAGTGAGTTACTGTAGTGTTGTGACTACTGTCCACAGAGTTTACTGTAGGTGACTTTGTCTTTAGACATAGCTTGCCCCAATCTGTGTTTGTGCTTGCAAAGTGTCCCATAGAGGCTGGAGGGGGGTGGGGGTGCGGAGGGTCGAGGGTCTGGATTGTATTGAGCAGGCCACAGCTTTCACAAGCAGCGGAGAGGAGAGGAGAGGAGCATAGAGGGTCCGCTGGCGAGTGTGATAAATGCATCACGACGAGAGCCATAAATCACCCTCCACAGAGAAGAAGGGGGAACGGAGATAGAGAGAGGGAATGAGGGAGAGAAAGGAAAGTTTGAAAGAGAGAGAGTGTGTGTGAGTGAGAGAGACACAGAGAGAGGGAGAGAGATGAGCAACAAAGGGAAAGTGTGCGTGTGTGTGTGTGTGAGAGAGAGAGAGATCATCCTCACTACTCCTCTTCATAGGTCTCTAGCAAAGACGCATAAATCACAAGGCCAGACTCGGAACTCAAGCTCCATCTTCCAGAGGCATATAAAAAACCACGCAGCGCAGGGAGAATGTCATAAAGCACGCTGGAATTTGAGTGTGCTTCCAATTTGTTTTCCCTTTTCGAATGGTTTATATTTTGCAACACTTCATTGGTAAGGGCCCGGGCTGCTTGCTGGTGAACATGATAAAAGTGGTGATTGAAGATGAAACGAATAAAAGCACATCTGCTAGAGTGGCTGGACTCGCCAACGCCGCCGGCCGGCCCATGAGGTTGGCCCGGGAGAGGACTCCACTTGGCACGCATGGGCTCATTAATGCAGAGAGATATTACCCTCGCCTGTGTGTGTGTGTGTGTGTGTGTGTGTGTGTGTGTGTGTGTGTGTGTGTGTGTCAAAGACAGATAAAGAGTGACTAGACTGAAGACATCTGTTATCTTTTTGGCATAGTACCCTAATTCTTTCAAACTGTCAAAGAAATCTGCTTTTTTTCCTTTCCTTTTTGGAATGTGTGTGTGTAATCAAAATTCAAATACACACATATATCCACACACACACACACACACACCTACTGTACTTGTGTTGGTGCATGTCTTCCGCAGGTCGTTTGTCATCCAGCAGATCCCCAGCAGCAACCTCTTCATGGTGGTGGTGGACAACAAGTGTGACTGTCGAGAAGCTGGACCGGTCACCATGGACCCCATTGAGATCATGTATATCCTTTACCAGAAGAGAGGAGAAGAGTTGAGAGGAGAGGAGAGGAAAGGAGAGATACACGCAGGAGAGGAGAAGAGAGGAGAGGAGATGGGTGTGGTGAAAATGACAAATGACGTGGAAACAAAACCGAGCTGAGATGTGTTAAGAAAGGGAAACGTTCCCAGGTTTATTACAAGCCGGCTCGGAGGAGAAACATGAAACAAGTTGCCTCAAGTCACCTCTCGATTGTCCTTTCTCACAGCCTTATATTCTGTTAGCAGGCTTTGTCTGCTCCAGTGGAAAAGTTCAGACACGCTCGGACATATGTTTAATGACTATACCACCACCTATGGTGGAGTCTGGCATAAGACAAAAGCTGGGCCGTTGTACATGACAAAAGACTTGATTTGCAAATGGTCGAGGCGCGTCTTGACCCAGTACAATCGTCGAGGCGCGTCTTGACCCAGTACAATCGTCGAGGCGCGTCTTCACTAGGCACAATGGTCGAGGCGCGTCTTCACCCAGCACAATGGTCAGTTAATGCAAATGTGAAGCAGACAGACTGATGACACATTTGTATACAGTATGTTACTACAAATACTTTTTACTACATGGGCACGCAGCAGAGGAGTTAAGAGGAGAAGAGAGGAGAGGGGCACGCAAGAGAGGAGAGAAGAGGATAGGGCCACGCAAGAGAGGAGAGGAGAGGAGAGGGGCACGCAAGAGAGGAGAGGAGAGGAGAGGAGAGGGGCACGCAAGAGAGGAGAGAAGAGGAGAGAAGAGGATAGGGCCACGCAAGAGAGGAGAGGAGAGGAGAGGGGCACGCAAGAGAGGAGAGGAGAGGATAGGGGCACGCAAGAGAGGAGAGGAGAGGAGAGGGGCACGCAAGAGAGGAGAGAAGAGGATAGGGCCACGCAAGAGAGGAGAGGAGAGGATAGGGCCACGCAAGAGAGGAGAGGAGGAGAGGATAGGGCCACGCAAGAGAGGAGAGGAGAGGATAGAGGATAGGGCCACGCAAGAGAGGAGAGGAGAGGAGAGGGGCACGCAAGAGAGGAGAGAAGAGGATAGGGCCACGCAAGAGAGGAGAGAAGAGGATAGGGCCACGCAAGAGAGGAGAGGAGAGGATAGGGCCACGCAAGAGAGGAGAGGAGAGGAGAGGAGAGGATAGGGCCACGCAAGAGAGGAGAGGAGAGATACAGAAGAGGGACATGCCGTAGGGGAGAGAAATGCAGAGGAGAGGAGGGAAGTACGGAGGAGAGCGGCGATGGAGGACGTTGATGGGAGGAAGGACACAGCAGAGAGAACAATAGAGAGAGAAAAGAATGAGGAAGAGGAGGACAAGAGGGACAGGATGGGGGGAATGGAGTGAGTGTGAGATGACTGAGAGGGGAGAGAAAAAAAGGGGAATGTGAGGAAAAAGGAGAGTTGAGAAGCGATGAGAGGATAAGTGACGAAAGGAATGAAGGACAGAGAGAGAGAGAGAGGAACGGAGGGAAGAGGAGTGGAGAGGGGAAAGCAGAGGAAGACGGGAGACAACATTTCAGTGTTTTTCCATTTGAACATAAATTGTTCAAGACACTGGTAACACATCAGTCAATGCGGTTTATGTGATCTCTGATCCCCCTGTTAGAGAAACAGACTCGAGCAAGGCCTACAAGGACTTATGGGGTACGCTTGACATTTGTGTTGGTTTTAATTTATTTGTCTGTTGTCATTATTCGGGCTGCAAACCACCCCCTCTCCATCTCTCTCTCTTTCTTTCTGTCTCTCATTCTGAATTTCTCTTTCTGTCCCACGCCCACACTAACTGAAAAAACACACACACACACACACACACACACACATAGGTTCGCACTTAACAGCTTGCAGTTCACACTCCTCACTGCGTGTAATAAAACGGTAATAAGACTGTAATAAGGTGGCCATGTTTGCCAGCAGTGGATGGGCGATGAGGCAGGTTTTCATTAGAACATCTTATTGCTAAGGCATGGCTCCCTCTGTTTTGTTTGGTTTCCTCTCCTCTGTTCTTTCTCTCTCTCTTTCTCTCGCGAGCGAGGGATCAGATGGAGCGGAAAGAAAGAGAGAATGACACCATTGCAAGCAGGGCGTCTTTCATGTAGGAATTTAACACACCAAAACTACTTCTCTCCTTTTTTCACCTCGTAAATGTCAAGGGTGCCCCGGTTGTAATGGGCACTCACTGATTGTTTTGCGTCGTTTTACAGATAAGCTGGATTAGATTGGAGACAGCAAGAGAGAGAGAGAAATTATTTTAATTTGTGGATTGTATTTGCTAGCTCCTTTTTGTTGTTGGTTGTTGGCTCATTTAATTTCTGCTCTTTTATTTTGTTCGCTTTTTTTTTTTCTTTTTTTTTTTTTTGCTGGGAGATGAAAAAGATTGTGAAGTGTTTGTTGAAATGCTGAGATCTCATTGTGACGGACTTGTGCTTTTCTTCTTGTGTTATTTTTTTAGTTTTCTCTCTTTTTTTTACAACACTTTTTCGCTCTCAAAGGAGGTGGACCAGATGGTGCGTTTCACAACAGGCCGAGATGGGGAAATGATCAATAACAGACACCCCACTACAAAAGAACACAACACATAAGGGCCCATAGCCAGTGTGGCTTCCTCGCATTCTTCACTTTCTTTCTTTCTTTCTTTCTTTCTTTCTTTCTTTCTTTCTTTCTCTCCTCTCCCCCTCTTTTTCTGGGAGCTTGGGGGGCAAGGGGAGGGGGTCACAAAGTGGGTAGAAATGTCAGCACGGCCCTGCTGTACACATTGTGTATGTTGGTAGCTATAGGTGAGTTATAGGGGCATTGCATTTTCCTGTTCATTGCATTTCCCTTTTGTCCAGTGTTGTGTTCTGCAGTGTGGTGTGTTGTGGTTGCTCTAGTCTAGTGCATTGCACTGTGTTGCGTTAGCTTGCAGCGTTTGCATCCTTGACCTCTCTGCACATAACGAGTCTCTGAAATGTGACCGGCTGAGGTTTCAGAAGGACCGGAGGAGGCCAGACACCTGTCACCCTTTCCACCCTGAGGTGAGGGCATTCACAGACACACACACACACACACACACACACACACACACACACACACACACACACACACACGCACACACACACACATAGCATCTCTCAACTCTTAGTCAGTCAACCACAAACCCGCCTGGCACTAATGGCTGCCAAAGTATTAAAAGCACATAAATTAGAGTTAGGTCATCACCATTTCTGTCCCACTTTGTATCAAGTGTGTTGATTGCAGTGTCGTTATGTAAGTAAATCAATCATGCTAGTACATGTCACCGCATGTCACCAGCCCTAACGAGGACCCCAAATGCATATCATAGCAACATGTACAAACACAAACACACATTGAACTCCAGGCCCAGACTCTTGTACCATGTATTTACAAATACAGGCCTCTCTAATAGGTTGTCTGGTTTTGTCCCCTTTCTCTCCCTGTAGGAGAACTCTATGGAGTGTGGCGGTGCCCACGGCTTGACCCCGTCTCTCACTGCAATACTGCTTGCCCTTTTGGCCACCCTCTACCCCAGGTGACGACCGATGACTCTCCATCCCTGACCTCAGGCTTGGCTCGGCACAGTCCAGCTTGGCTAGGCATGCAAAAAAAAGAGAGAGAAAAAAATAAACATAATATGAAACAGGTTTAAAAAATTAGTTATGTCCCACCACGCGATGATGAAAAAATAAAGCGGTTCAAGACCAACCGGTTTCACCAGAACTCAGACACAGCCCCTGCAGCAACAAGAGTCGCCACTTCATGAATGAAGACGTTTTTATGGACGTTCATGACTTTTATTTAATAAATGTAATAAATAACAAAAATATGAGTGTTTGGCTGGTGTAATACTGCCATGTTTGTTGAGTTTTCTGAACTAAGTATAAAAAAATATGATATGTGGATAGATATACATATTAATATAAAATATTTAAGTATGAAAATGAATTATGAATATGTAAGTATGTTTTAGAAAAAAAGAAAGTTTATCTTTGATTTGCAAGTGGTAACCATACAACTGTGACCCCAGACGGAGTCTGCCGACATGAGTGGTTATTCTATTTGAGCTTTGCCTTATTCTGAACGATATTGGTCCTGTTTGTGTACTTTTGAAATAAAAAAAAAAGAGAAACTGTCTTCAAAACGCCGCGGCTGACTGCTGGGCTGACTCTTTCTTGTTGGTGTGCAGAAACAATAGTGAGTTTTAATGGGGTTGGGCCGGGGACCACTGTTTTCATAAGGGGAGACTTCCAGCCGATCAAAAAGACGAGGGGCCTTTTTCTGACACACAGCACAGAGTCCGGCAGTAGGAGACCCGGCTACACCGAGCCAGTATCCCCATCTGCACTCCATCAGCACACCGACAGAGAGAGAAGGGAGAGAGAGAGTGCAAACAGAAAGTTGTACTGACCCCGCGTCATACATATTTGCTTTAGAAATAAGCAACATGTATATGTGGCAGTGCTAGTGGTGGCAAGAGAGGCTGTTCTGGAGGAGCTGAACAACCAAAGGAATGTCCTTTACCAAGTGAGAACATCGACAGGCTGATGGGCCTCGATGAAATGGATGTCTTCACTCGGAGGAACCTGGAAGAGTCGTCTCGGGTCTCGGCTAATGGCCCGCGCGAAACGATCCCCTCTGGCCCTAAACCTGGGCTGGGACAAAGGGCACTGAGATCGAGATGAAGGGAGGGAAACGAGCACTTGTGAACGGTTTGATAGCGGAGGTCAGGGCCAACTCTTGTGTTGTTCTTTTTTTACAGAGAAATAAAAAGGGGCTGCGCGCTCAGCTGCGTCCGTGAAGTCATTTCCCGTGGCAACGTGTGTTTTGACATGTTTTGCTGGCAGCGCATTGATTGATCGTGCATTTGTGGCCTGCATCAAGACACTTCGAATGACTGTCTCCCTAACCTAATGACAAACGACCGAGACGCCATCTTGGTTCCCGTGCTGTCGTTCGTGCTGCAAGACCCGTAATGTGCCACACATGTTTCCATCATCCCTTACTCCCTCGCTCCCTCACTCATCTCCCTAACATTTTTCTGTCTTTTCTTTTTTTCCGGAGTAGGAGTGGTGGTCCTTTTGTCTCTCTCTTCTCCACATGTTGTTTCTCCTCACGAGACAAGTGTCTGACTGTCACTCTCATGTCATGTCTCAGTCGTGACAGCGGGGGGGATGGGGGGCGGGGGGCGTCGTTCGGCAGCCCACCGCAAAATGGCTCCTCCACTCCCATGGTTCCCTGGGAGGGCTTCAGGGGGTCAGCCAAGGCGGAATGTTCCAGAGCGAGGGACAGACGCATCGCTTGATGTCAGACATGCTAAGAATCTTGTCTTTGCGGTCGAGGGGAGGAAAACAGGGACAGAAGAAGCGGGGTAAATAAACCATTTCTGCTTTGCTTTTTTGAGACACGACCATGCTTTCAATTTTGGTCGGTCTTGTGTGTTTATTTTCTTGACTCGGCGGTGACCGCCGTGGCTCTTGTTCTCGTGTTTTGGAGAGCTCCTCGCACAGAAGCTGTGCGCACCAGGAGGCTGGGATCGGGACCTCCTCATCAGACCATGGCCAGAGGGAACACAGGGACACCAACAGGGCTGGACGGGGAGGTCAGACTCATGCGAAGAGAGTGGAAAATAAAGCAAGAGTAGGGACAATTAAGAAGCCACTGAGAAGAATGAGGAGACTTGGACTTCTTCAGAGGCCACTTGTTAAGAGTTCATAGGGATGGGAAAGATTATTGTCTGAGAGCGGCCACCTCTGAGCAGGCCTTGCTGTCTCTCTCTCTCTCTCTTTTTCCCTCATTCTCGTCTCTTCACTTGTCACATCTCTTTCAATATTATATACACATCTAGTATGTCTTTTTCATGCTTGTCTTCTCTTTCCTTCGTTCCCCCTCTCTCTCTTTCGCTTGTTTTCCTCTAAGGGTGTTACTGCAGACGCCTTCCTGCCATGTTCCTGTCAATGGGACACAGTTGACCTCTTTGGAGGTTGTCAGCAGCCGGTGAAAGATGCAAGTTCACACTGTGCAATACCCCCCACCCCCACCCTCCCTGTTTCTCTCTCTCTCTCTGCTACTTCCCTCTCTTCCTCTCATCCCTGCGGCTCCTCATCGATCACCCCGTAATGGAAGGGCCAGGATGCTTTGGGCCAGAGGTTGGGGTGTTAGAGGGGCAATTTGGATCTGCGCTTGTCAGCCCGTGAGTGATGAAAAGAGACACATGCCCACAATGGACCAGCCCAGGAGGCCCAGGATGGGAGAGATGAGCGAGATCTCTGGGCTTTTGGAGCAAGGCTCGGGACGCCGCTCCCTTTGCACTGTGGGGAGCCACAGAGCGCACCACGGAAGACGGATGTGTCCCTTTTTGTTTCTTTTTCTCCTGTCATGCTTGTCTGTCCACGCCCACCTCCCGCCACGGAAAACAGAGCAGAGCTACAAAAAGCTGCGTGCTATGAACACCGACACGCATGATGATCCCATACACCGACATGTCTTCTACACACACACACACACACATTGCTATGTGAATGGATAATGATGAGAATAGCCTCTGCCACCTCGCCCTGCTCTTGAATGCTTTAGCCTTATGACCTGGGGGGCCCCGACAACTCGCCTCGCGGTCGCCTTTATTGGCTGAAATTGTGCAGATTTCACCACACGGCCTTCCTGCGATTGGCTGAGCCTCGCTCGGTTTCGCTTTGGCACTGGACCATGGTGCACTGAGCTGTGAGCAGATAGGCCAGACCCCAATGGTGTGAGTGTGCTTTCAGGGGAAATTATGCAGAACCAAAAACAGAGTGCACACATTCACGCACGTACACACACGCACACACACACACACACACACACACACATGCTCAAGGGAGATCCCATCACATGCCAAAGTTAAAACACTGATGGTATTAGAACAAAAACATTCCTCTCGTTTGCCTGTTTCAATGATCCCCACATTTGAAATGTTTGTGGTGGGGAGACCACAGCAGGAAGTACAGAGAGGGAGAAAGAGAGAGAGGCGAGAATGAAAGAAAAAGAGAGAGAGAGAACACTATCTACCCAAATGAGCCTCAGTTCCTTGAGTTTCTTGGAGACAACAAATGTTCACAATCAGTCTGCAAATTGATTTGATGTTCTTAAAGTCCTAATGGGTTTCCGTGTAAAGGCCTGAAAATATACAGAGACACAATGTGAAAATATCGTGTCATTTGAAAGAGGCTGAGTGAATTCTTTCCACAGTTGTCCAGCGTTGGGGTTTTTCCACAGGGTTTTAGGCAGGGAGTGCCGAAGGAAAAGGGGGAGTCGGAGGTTGGTGGTGGTGGGATTTTGGGGGGCAGTTGTACTGACCCCTGATGGGGCGCTGGTTTGAGACCCATGACGGCTCGCTGCCCATAGCAAAGGTCAGCTGCGAACCCGCAGGCGCCGTGGTTACTGAAATCGTCATGACATCATGGGCCTAAAGGTTCGCTCCAAGGGACACAGGCAAGCACAGAGGAAACCCAAGCGCTACACCACACACAGCAGTGAGTGACCACAGCACGCCACAGCAGGCCTCATTACGACAGTGAATTGGGGAGAGAGAAGGGGAAAGAGCAGGGGCTATACCACTTATTATCGCTCAAGAGCATATCACCAAAAATCGGTACACTCTCTCTCACCGTCTCTCTCTCTCACCATCTCTCTCTCTCACACTCTCTCTCTATATCTCCCTCTCTCAAACTCTCTCTCTCTCACCATCTCTCTCTCTCACACTCTCTCTCTATATCTCCCTCTCTCATACTCTCTCTCTCTCACCATCTCTCTCTCTCTCACACTCTCTCTATATCTCCCTCTCTCAAACTCTCTCTCTCTCACTGTCTCGTTCTCTCTCGCTCGCTTACTTTTTCGCCCTGCTATTTTCAGGCCTGTTTTCACTGGATTCTCCACAAAGTTCAAACTCATTACCCCAGCATTTGTTACCATGGCTTCTGGCCGGAGCTGCGCTTACATAAGCCTCCCGGATTCATTTTTTAAAGGAGACTCACAGTTTTCATGGATACCTTAAACAGAACCATTGGTCATCAGCAGACTGTTTAGAGTGCAATCCAGCAGATATTCTTCATCAGGGATCATTTTTCACTGCTTTCACTGATTTGCCTTTTTTAAAACTTAGAATCAACAATGATTTTCTTTATTGAACAGGGATCAAGGCTCATTGGTTTCTAGAAAATTCGGTTTAGTTTGATGAAAGGCAGTAGGCCCTCCATTTAGCCTTCATTCATTTGTTTGGACTCATTCACTGTCTGCTTCATGTTAGTATTTAAGTAAGTTTAAGTAACTCTTAAGACATAGTCAGCGTTTTCTTCATGTTCTTGAAGTTTACTCTGTTTTACTTTTAGAAATACTTTGTGATTCAAGCAAATCACTGAAACACATAAATCATACTTTTCAATACATATAATGGCTTCATTTCTTAATGTTGTCATTCAGACAGGGATTTTCTGCCTAAACTAACCAGGACCATTTTCAGCCTTTTGTCAGGACTGAAGTTGAATGTTTTTCTTTTCTCTTTCTCTTTCTCTCTCTGACATGGCAAAAATGATGCCAGAGAAGAACTACTTTGTTTTTTATCCACTTGGAACATCTCTAACAATGTGATGAAGTGAACTGAAAAGGATCACAGCGCCAACTGGATTTCACGGGCCTTATAAATAATTTCGCTTTCAAGCAAAAAAGACACTCAGTATTAAACTACAGTATTACGGTGTGACAGATCTTTTCTTGTCCGTGTAAACAGCCTCGGGCGATGAGTGTACCACACAGAAAATGGCCCCAAAGGAATTTTTATTATTTTTTACTTTGTGTTGTATCATCATAGTTCTGCATTTTGTTAACATATGAAAGGACTGCAACAAAGTATCATTGACTGCAAACAATTAGTACAACTAGTAAATTGTGTTTCTATTGCTTTGAAGTCTTCAGACAGTGATCGTCCATTCTTGGCAGTGTGCCCATGTCCAGTACTAGTTGTAATACATATGTTATAAGTGTTGTGAAAATCATTTCTGAAGCCCCCTAATTGCCGCTGGCTTCATGTGGCCGCTGTGGCCTGTTCTGTGGGTTAAGCGCTTTGAGAAGCATTTGGCTGTGCAGATCATTACTGTATTGATCTGCAGTCATGTGGATTTTCTTATTAGTTTTGAGCTGTTTTTGCAGTTTGTTTGTTATGGACTTGGTGAGCACTTTGTGTAGCTGGGAAGCTAGCCTGTTTTCCTACACACACACACACACACACACACAAACACACACATACACACACACATGCACACACAAAACACCCAGACACACACACACACAACACACAGACACACACATACACACACACACACACACACACACACACACACACACACACACACACACACACACACACACA
>NC_063192.1:10722611-10770111 GCF_017589495.1 Alosa alosa
GCACTGCATAGTGGTCTGCAATTGCTGCCCTTGGCCCAGCCAACCATGTTCCTTCTCCCTCTCTTGTTCCATAGAGGAAATGACATCACTGTCCTGACATGTCAGCAGGTATTGACCTCATAGACTGTTACCTCATTGCTGAAGTGGAGTTCTGGACGGTTCTGTGGCACTCATTCTATCTGAGTGGATCTAAACGAACAGACCGTTTGAGCTCTTGGCTAGATCTTCAGTAGAGATGAAATAGTTCTTCAGATTCTTCATTTTGCCAACCATGCACTTACAATTTTGCAACTAATATATTTATAATATTTTTACCATGCCAATATTAGGAATGGTTCAGAATTTCCAGAGTATTTGTTAAAGGTTTCAATATATCTCCAATTCTAATTCACTGATGTGGTTATATGTAAAAAAAATCTCCTCATGAATTTAAAAGAAATGAAAGTCTCTGTTTTATATTTCTGCAATCCTCTTATTATCTAGTGGAGGTGACAGGAACTAATGGAGTGCAATGCACAGCGTAAAGCTGTTGATAAACAGAAAAGAAACACATTTGAGTGTTTCCATGGACACAAATCTGGGTCTTTTTTACAGAGCCGGGCTGTGTGATGTGGCTCATGGTTGGAGTGGAGGAGCAGACAGACCCCAGGATCCCGCTAGGTGTGTGTATGGAGTGCATTATCCAGCACGTCACCAGAGCAGCCCCGCAGAGTGTGACTGAGTCTGCATCAGAAACACACACACACACACACACACACACACACACACACACACACACACATACACACACACGCATGCACACACACACACACGCATGCACACACACACATCTCATGCGAATTGGGACAGATGAGAATAGAGAATGAAGTTCCACGGGCAGTGCAGGTTGAGCGGAGGCTAACATATGGAGGCTAACATATTCATCATGGTTGTTGAGGAGCACTGGGAGAGATGGATGGAGGGACAGCGGCGGTCAGTCCAGCGTACTGACGTCTAATTGGCAGCTGTGCTTCTTTCCCAGAACCACCGGACTTCCAAATTGGAACATCTGTTTACACAGTTTGCGAAAGGCCCCCTTTTTTTTTTCCTAAAGATAAGCACAAATAAATAAATAAACAAAGGGAGTCCAGGGGTATAAATGCTCTTTTTATACGGTCAAGGCTTTTAAAATTTATTTTATTATTTCTGGTAGGAACTTGAGCTGACCTTCTCTCAGTCACGCTAGAAGACATGGGGAGTGCGGTTGCCAGAGCTGTGATCCAAACGAACTCGGTGTTAGTGCGTCTGCCCTCCTCTGCTTCCCTCCCACAGACATGCTCTATGTACAGGCTTCAGTTCACCCAAAAAAGACATTCATCATTCACTTCACCGAACTTGCAACTGCTACAGCTATTCTCAATTAAGACAAAAAGAATTTTGGTTCATCTGGACTTCTGCTTTTTCCTTTAATCAATCCAATTCCCTGTGTTAAGATGTCAATTTAAGAAAACCAAGTACTTATACCAGTGAGTAATAATTAAAGGGTAATACTGAATTAATATGCAATAATAAAATATTTGCTAATCCATATTATTATTCCTGTATGCTGTTTTTTTGTATATTGTAATATTTTTCGGTCACCTTATTTAAAATATTCTTTTTTTCTATTTTCAATTTTTAAACAGTTCATGAGAACACACAAAAAATACTATTCAGTAATTATTCAATAATCACATTAACGAGCAGTTATTGCATCGATCTGCAATAGCTATATTATTTTGCTTTATGTCTATACCAGTAAGACTACTCAAAAAAACTCTGTCTTGCAATTCGAATTCTGTGTTACAAAGATGTTGTTTAATTCTGTGTTCATTTTTCATTAGGCTATTGATTGAATTGACATTGTTGTTTATTATTGCTATTCTCCTTAATGTAGTCTTACCAACTTTTTAAATTGTTTACTGTTTTAATTTGTTTATTGTTTTCTGTACTGTTAAATTTAACTTTGTATTGTTGTTATTTGTATGTCACTTTGGACAAAAGTGTCTGCTAAATACCATAACCATAAAATAAATCTGTTGATAACACTCAGGATCTTTGAGGATTCCAAAGAATTCTTCAAGTTCAAAAAAGCAAGTTCAGTATTTCTGAGATAAGGTTGAGTCAAGACCTCTGCACATATTGTGAATGGCAGCATTTTATTGCTGAAGTCTAGAGACAAGCAGAGAGGGCTGGATTAAAATGAAAAACTATCACTCAAAATAACCTTAAAAAACATTGTTCCACAATTAGGCTCATATTAAGAGTTTTTTTCATCAGGATATTTCCTGTAATTTTATTCTAATCATTTCTTGAAATTCCTTCTTGACAGAAGAAAAACCCTTGCCTTTTGAAGGTTGTTTTGTTTTCAGCCTTGGCTGGGTTGAACAATAGCAAACAATGCTACCTCGACATCGCTATCCCTTTGCCTCAATAACAGGGCAGAGTCCGGTAGCATCAGATTACAGCAAGTCTTGGCGGATGTGTTAGAGTGGAATGTCTGTGAGGAGAAAACACTGTCTTGGCAGCCGTCACAAAACTCATTTTGGGTTGTCAAGCCACGACCCAAATTGTTTAAAAACTCTTTCAAACAATAAAGACTTTTTCTCCTCTTACCTTGATCTTCAAGAGTCTCATTTTTCCTCTGTCATTCTTTTTTTTCTTTTCTTTTTTATTTGGAGCCCTGACTGCCTAGCACCAGACACACACACACACACACACACACACACACACACACACACACACACACACCTGTGGAACCACAGTGCCGCTACTGAGTCACGGATAGTCTCCCTTCTTTTAATAACAAGTCTGAGCTTCCTGAAGCCTTTTTTCTCAGCTGCGGGGTCAACACGTCTGTCTTAAATCACTAACAGAGCAGTCACTCGGAGCGACTGACACGCCGCTTCTCACCACTGTCCAAACCACCGCAGCGTTAGCTTCCCATGCATACTGTATGAAACACGTCTCTGCTGCTGGATTTATTGGGATCCATTTGCAAAATTTATTTCCGTGTCATTGAAATATGTACGCTGTCAACTCCCAACATAGAGATAAGGCGAAAGCCAAAATAAGGTCAACAACTTTATGTCATTATTTGCTTTATTCAGCATTTAGATTGTATTTATTTTGTTCTGTACTTCAAGCATTCTGCGTCAGCAATTCTTGTGCTTGTGTACTTATCCTATTTATTTAATCATATTGTTTTGGCACATATTGTCAAAGGGAGTCTAGTTCCAGAACAGTCTTTTGTTGATGCCAAAGGTCAAATATTTTCACACTTGCGTCATGTGCAAACTAAAATGCCACCAGTGTAATTCTTGACAATCCAGCTCAGTACAGTAGCATAAAAACCGTCTGTGTTGATAGTCTGATTTTTTTTCTCCACATTTCTCCATTTTGTAGGACTCTCTTTGTAACGTAAGTGGTCGGAGCTAATGTTAGGTGCTCTGCATTTAGAAAACCAAACCGATTGCTTTTCCTTGTCGCGGCCGACTCTCGCCTCAGACGGTTTACACAGGAAGATAACTTCAGGTCAAATGCGCGGCGCTGCCAGATAGCCGGGCGCTCGTGTTCAGCCCTGCGCCAGGAGGCCGATGGTTTGAAATCATCTGTTTATAGAGGCCAAATAATAAACACAGGAGGTCGTGGCTGCAGCGGGACTCTGTTTGTAAACCAGCCTGATTGGGAGGGTGGGTGAGGAGAAGTGAGAGAACAGATTTTTTAAAAATGGACAGAGAGAGTGAAAGAGAGAGAGAGAGATGGAGTGAGAGGGAGCAGTGCAGGGCCTCTCGGCAGAACGGTTCTGCACAGCAGGCTTAAGCAGAACTGTGTGTAAATAGCCGCTCGGATACTTGGGGGTGTCTATTTTAAATGGCCAGCGGGTTGATTTCCCCATAGGTTCAGGCCGGTGTTTTCCTACTGCGGTTGGGCAACGTGGCAGACCAACATTCGCCGTCACGCAGTTTGAGTTTCGCTTTTTAATTGTGTTTTTCGCCATACTGTTAGTGCTCGTTCTTATTTTTTCTTTAGGTCTTTGTTTTTGCAAATGTCCACAAAAGACAAAAGGAAATGGCGGTGGTGGGTAGGTGTGATTGTGAGTGTGAGTGCGTGTGCGTGTTTGTGTGAGTGCGTGTGTGTGTGAGTGTGTGTGTGTAAGGGGAACCAAAGCCTGTGAGAGAGGGGCGAGAGACCTTGACGGCGCCCTAGGTAAGCCAGTGTTCCTGCGCGGCCCCCGTGGGTTTGATTTAAGAGCCGAGTGAATGTTTTAACGGAGCAGCTCTGCCGCGCTGCATTAAATAGACTCGGCTTCGCAAATTTGATTCCCTCTCCATGATTGCTCTCAGATGTCGGTTTTCGCGGGGATTGAGTGTGTGTGTGTGTGTGTGTGTGTGTGTGTGTGTGTGTGTGTGTGTGTGTGAGACACACACAGAGAGAGACAGCACATTGGCCTCTGCTTGTGTGTATGTGTGTGTTTGGGAATTGTGGGGGGTGTAGGGGAATTATAAATGTTGCCGTGATCGTCTGGCTTTTCTCTACATGACGCATTCAGTGTGCTCCCCTTCCAGACTCTCTTCACATGAAGGATTGGCACTCTCCTGTCCTCTCTTCCCCTCCTCCTCCTCTCCTCCACTCCTTGCCACTCTGCTCCCACAGTTTCTCCTCTCCTTCTCTCTCCTCTGCTTTTCTCCCCTCTTCCATCATCAACACTTTCTATTTCCATCCCTTTCTTTCGTTTTCTGTCCTTCCTCTCATTTCTGTCCTTTTTCTCATTGGTTGACCCTACGGGAGCTTCCTGTCATGTCTGACTGATATGGAGTACTCCATCATCCCCTGTGCCCTGTGTTGTGCTGAGTGTAAGACAGAGAGGCCTGGGATGTGGGTGAGGCGACATGGAGCTACAGGGGAAGGGAGAGCCAACTGTCTAGTTGAGGGTCATCAGCCATGGAGGAGAGGTGGATGGGGGACAGGCTTGTCCGCTGACTGACGGTCCGAGATCTTTAGGCTCCACAAGGCGCTCTTGGTGTTACTTCCAGCATTGCAGGACCCATGAGAAGGATGAAAAAGAGGAGGAGGAGGAAGAGGAGGAGGGAGAGAAGTACAAAAAGGAGGAGGAGGATTTCAGCAGTTCTATGAAATGTTACGCAGTCCAAATTTCCACAACCCCCCCGCGGCGAGCATGCCCTTGCATCCATGCATGCGTGCACTGCCCAAGCCAGGAAGCTTAGACAGAGCTGCATGACAGATTTATATAGCAGATCCCAGAGACAAAGCATTCGCACTGCATATGGGGCATTTAGGGCCGAGAACAGCCACAGGTCCTGTTACAGGCCCAGCTAAAAGCTCGTCTCCCAGACTGCATCCAGACACCCCGCCAGCAATGTGTGATTCGTTGGCGCTAATGGGCTAATAAATTTGAGCGTTTCAGCACAGGCCGATCCCGTCCCCCTTGCCCCAAGCACTTAGCATGCTTGCTGAGCACAGCTAGGCGGCTATTTTGAGACCGAGCCGAGCATCCATCAATCGGGGCTCGTCTGGGCCTTCCCAAGTGATTCCACAGACGTGCTAGGACTGAGGCCGCCGGGTTTCACGGCTTGGTCATGCTTGGGATGATTTCATCATCGTCTTTAGAAGCAAGAGCCAGTAGAAGCCCATCTTGTTGGAGCCTTCCTCTTATCACTTCTCTGACTGTGTGGCCTGTTTGGGAGCCTGTCTCTTGGTGTCTCCAACCAAACAGATATTATCATGGCCTGTATTGCCTTGAACATTTTTCCCTTCATGTGATCTGTGGCTTCTTTCTTAGTCATTTTTCTCTTTCTAGGAGAATGAAATGAGACATGAAGGTAGAGAAACTATATGAAGTAAGAGAAGAGAGCAGTGGGGTAAAGAGGACAGAAGAGAAGAGGAGAAGAGAATAGATGAATGAGAAGAACATAGGCGAGGAGAGGAGAGATAAATGAAAAGAGTGTAGAAGAGTAGAGGTGAGCAAAGAGGAGAAGGAGGAGATGAATGGGGAGCATAGGAGAGGAGAGGAGATAAACAAGGAGAGCCTAGGAGAGGAGATAAACAAGGAGAGCATAGGAGAGGAGATAAACAAGGAGAACATAGGAGAGGAGAGGAGATAAACAAAGAGAACACAGGAGAGGAGATGAGATAAACAAGGAGAACACAGGAGAGGAGATGAGATAAACAAGGAGAACACAGGAGAGGAGATGAGATAAACAAGGAGAACATAGGAGAGGAGATAAATAAGGAGAACATAGGAGAGGAGATAAACAAGGAGAGTATAGGAGAGGAGAGGAGATAAACAAGGAGAGCATAGGAGAGGAGAGGAGATAAACAAGGAGAGTATAGGAGAGGAGAGGAGTTAAACAAGGAGAACATAGGAGAGGAGATAAACAAGGAGAGTATAGGAGAGGAGAGCAGAGAGGGAAAGAAGGAAGTAGAGGAGAGGCAAGGCAAGGAGGGTTTGGTTGGGGGGGGGGTGTACGGAGCACTGGGGGAAACAGGAGCCGGGGCTGTGCAGTGTGCCCTGGGCTGACACGTGTGCTGATTAACACTGACACCCCAGCCGGGCCGAGGCCTCGCTCTCTCCCTCCCACTCTCTCTGCAGCCGCTGGCCTGGGCTGGGCAGGGTCGGGCAGGGCTGGGCCTCTCTGGAGGCACTGAGTCAGTGAGGCTGTGAGTGAGTCAGCCCTCAGAGCGCCGCCATGTCAGACTGCAGCAGCCATGTCTTCATGAGTCGGTGCACTCAGGTGTGATGCCGGCCGGGCTGCTTTTGGCTTTATTCCAGGAGACAAAGTGCAGAGCTAGCTAGTTTGCCATTGTTAGCCTCCAGGCTAACTCACTGCTAAAAGTTCACCAAACGTTTTGGATCTGACTTAATCTATTGGATTCGGATTACATTTGAGTTGTGTTTAGACTGGCAACGCTAGGCACCTGTTTGCAACAGCATGATTCATTAGTCTCCCTTGGGAATAGCCTTTATTGGATATTTTCACAGGTCAATGGAAAAGCCTGTCATTTTTGCTAGCCCAATGTTATTTATATCCATATTTATATCCAAAATTACTTTTTCCTCTGTTCTTTCTGGATATAAAGCGTATCATGTTTAAAACGTCATCCCTCACTGTTTCCAAGTGCCTGGCCTGTGAGCTGTCTTGTCAATACTGGACCTGAGCTCTCACTGTTAGTTGTGGCACTCTGGAGAGCACCAGGGCAGGGCAGAGAGGAGAAGAGAAGAGAGGAGAGAAGAGAGGAGAAGAGAAGAGGAGAGCACAGAAGAGAAGAGAAGAGAAGAGAGCAGAGGAGCAAAGAGAAGAGCGGAGAGGAGAGGAGAGAAAAAAAAGAACAAAATGACCTTGACATGAACTGCTTCTAATGCATAATGTGACCTTGTCTACTTTTGTGTTTTACTAACTGCTTTGGTCTATTCTATTCTATTTTATTCTTCTCAGGCCTTGGCAACTGTCTGTGACCTCAAGCCAGCTAGAGCCAGAATGTGCTATAAACAGCCTGTAATATCATCTAATGAGAGTGGATGTGTGTCTCAGCGTGGGTTTATTTTCTGAACGCTCCACACAGTCCTGCTCAATGTACAGCCATTTCAGCTGAACAGTTTTACTGTTCAGATTTCTTCACATTCCCAAAGATGTAAATTGAGTCTGGGAAAAAACTGAGGCTCTGTGCGTGGTCTGACTGTTTTATTTATTTATTTTATTTTTTTAGATGGATGGAAAAATAGGTAAAAAAGAGAAAGAAAGAAATACCTCAGTCACTTACCCCTTGACCGGATTATGTCAGTAATTTATAAAACACATCACTTCACATACATCAGCATGACAGGTGTGTGATTTGTGGATCTTGACACATCTGAGTTTTTCTTTTTTTTTGTTCTTGTTTGAGGGAAGTTGAGTGTGTTATAGTGATTTGTGGTCATGTCATGCTTTTCATGTTGTGAGTGTGTTGGTGTGAGAGGCTCAGTAATGCTACACACACACACACACACACACACACACACACCACCCTCCCACCCTCTGTGTGGAACGTTGACGGGTACAGAGTCCGTTACGCTTTCTCTGGTCCCGGACAGTGACATCAGAGCCCCCCTCTGGGTTTGACCTGTGTCTGCCAACCCACCACACCCCCCAACTCACACACAAACCACAACACACACACCTTCGCCTCACACCCCCTAGAGCCTGTGGGGTTTGTAGACGCCATCTGGGTCTTTTGGGTGTGAATTAATGAACCTTTAAAATTAGTGGAATAAGTCATAAGTCTGACACTAACGAGGGCCTTGTTTGCCGAGTAGTATACTAGAGGTTTTATAACTCATAAAAGTAAAGCGTTTTTAAAGACATACTTCATGGCTGGCACTGTTTTTGTGAGGAAATTACAAGAGCCGTAACACAATTAATTACAGTGAATTAATTTTGCTTGATAATTAACATACTAAATGTAGGCAGTCAAAATAATTATGACTTTTTGATGAAAAATGTTTCACCACCGAAAAAAAAGGTGTATCATAATATCATAATAAACCTATACGGCCAATAACTGCACATTATTGAAATGAAAGAATCTTGGACATATTTCCCCCCTGCTAAATGTATACTTCAATCACCCCTCCAGAGCTAAACATGTGAAAGATAAACAGGAAGCTTATTAAATATCTGAGCAGGTTCTTTTCTTCTCACCCTGTATTTTATACTTGCACTTGTAAAAGGCTGGAGGGGGGAAATGTAGTGTGCGTTTAGAAGGATTTGGAGTGCAGGCGCTCTGTGCCGCTTAAAGCTGGAAACCCGGCCCAGTGATTTATATTGGGCAGGAAAGAGACGTTCTGGCCCTATAAATCACAAGCACTTTATACGAAGAGAAATAATACCCTGTTGCATATGGTGCTTTTTAGGCTACATTCTGAGCATTTCGACATTAAAAGTACCAAATGGAATTTTCACTTCGGGTCTCAATATTTTGAAGGAATGTGTATTTATGCACCGTGTTTCACTTATACGTATAAAATATATTTTGGCATTGGCCTAATTTGATTTGTTACATGCTGGAGTCGACGTATGAAATACAGAAAGACTTGTGTGAGAGGGGCTTTTGGTTTTACTCTCTCGTCCCCCGCCTCCCACCCACTTCCACTGTAAAAAAGCAAAATTATGGTGAAACAAGTGGAAGATAATTCTTATAGGGAGAGATATACTGTTTGTGGCCCAAAGTGGTCTAGTTTCCCCAGCATGCCTTGTGTGCCCTTTGACCCACTCTAAATCATATCACAGTGGGGCTAACCCACAGCCTTGATTTTTGGCTTTCCACTGAATTAAGGTACATGCCGTCTGTGTGTGTGTGAGTGTGTAAGTGTGTGTAAGAGAGAGAGTGCCCCCTTGTCACCGGCACGTGTGTGTGTGTGTGGATGTATGTGTGTGTGTGGGGGGTAATAATGTTGAGGAAGCAAGTGAGAGTGCCGTCACAGAGGCACCGTGAGGGCGCTAACGCTAGCTCCCCGCTTAGCCGTGTGGGGTTGAGCGGTGCGTGGGAACCATGTGAGGGCTTGTCTGAGTTGTCACTGGGAAGCATGATGGAGCGCGCCTCCTGAGAGCAGGCTCTTAGCTTCTTGGCTTTCTTTCTTCCCCCCCTTTGCTTTTTTTTTGTAAAAAAAAAGGCTATGGTTTAAGTCATCCTGTAGCTACAGCAGAGCGGATTAAGGTGATCAGGAGAGGACTTAGCTCACGATCGGTCACACGCTCACGCTAAAAACGTGCTAACACACTGTGAAAAGAGGATGTAGAATCAGAACTGACATCAGTGGTTACAAAAGGTAAACAGAGGGCATATATTGTGACCAAGGATAGTAGAGGACAAAATAGAAAGTGCGTCATACAAACAGAGACACAAACAAATGGCTATTGACCGTTTCAAGAGAGTTCCATTATCAGCATCATAGTTGTTCCCACATGGCTTCCGTTTTAACATTCCGTATGTTATCTTAAAGGTGCGATTTGTAGGATTGTTACCGAACGTTCTGTAGGCCAAAATCAAAACACTGGTGAACGTTCTCAAGACTACCAGACGCGAGCCTCTTCTGGGTTGCCAGATGTAATGAAGACTTACGTTAGTTGACCTGCAGCTGCTTTAACATTTCTCCAACCATGACCCAGCTACACATTACGGAAACAGTGAAAACAAAACATACCTCTCTAACCAACGTAACATATTTAGCTGAAGTTAGCGATGCAGATGAAGTTTAGCCTAGGCTACCTGTTGTGGAGAAATATGGCCAGCTCTGCGGCCAGACTTGATATTCTTCGTTTGATCTAAGACGTCACCATCTCAGGAAGCTCCTCTGATGTCCACTTAATTTGTTTCTTGTTTTAATTTTGGAAATTTGCCTGCCTCCCGTAGGCGTTCATGACTACAACTGACAGCTGTTGACAGTTGGCCTTTGCTAATTTGGCAACCCAAATAGGAGGACGTGCTAGCCCATTAGTAATACGCTATTCCAGAATTAATCGTTCAAAACATAAACGAAAATTCCAAGAGATTCCGCCGCGTAACTCATTTTTTTCATGGGTTTTACAGGGTTTTACAGGTTAGAGTAATGTTGTCAAATAAGCCATTTCTTCAATTCATCGTGTTTCCTTACTCTCTGACAACATATGGTGATCATTTTATTTTCCATTATTTCCAACATACTGGACCTTTAATGAAGCGGAAGTAGATTGGGAACAAAATAGAACGTTCAAGCATTGTTTTTGTTTTTCTTTTTGAATGGGTCTATATGGCTACATACTGTATGGCTATGGAGAGACAGACAGGGACAGACAGATGGACAGAGACAGACAAGCACATACTGACCCCTATAGTGACAGACAGCCACAGTAAGTGGAGGAATGGCATCCCGACATCCTGCCTGACATCCTGGTTGTCCTGGCCTGTCACAGAAGGGGGAAGGTTAACTGGGGTCAGGTATCAGGAGCTGAAGGTGATTTATCAGCTCTAAGACCCTCTGCGCTTCTGGGAGTACCACCATCTGTTACAGGGCAGCACACCAACCAAACACTGGATCTACATGTCCCTCCGGATCTCCATGTACAGCCATTTGCGTGTGTCTGTGAGTCTGTGTGTTTATGTGCTTGTGTGTGTGTGTGCTGTGTGTGTGTGTGTGTGTGTGTGTGTGTCTGTCTGTGTGTGTGTGTGTTTGCGTGTCTGTCTGTGCACGTAGATCCTGAGAATTTCCAACTGCTGATGCTCTTCACTCTCCCTGATAAGTTGTTTAATGCGCCAACGTTTGTGAAACCGTCTGTGGATGTTTTGAGCATCACCTCATCTGGACCACTGGGACTGTGAGGAGTTTCAGGGTCATTTCTGGGTCACGCACCTGAGGTTTGGCGAGGGAGGTGGACGATGTCCTCCGCTGGTACAATGGGAGTGAGATGTGGAGTTTAAGGGAGAAACTTGTAATTAGCTTGATAACAAGGACAAAACAAATTGGGAAAGAGCAAGGCTAGCAGTTTGGCTGGAAAGTGATGGGAAACACCTGTTCTCAAGCCCCAGTGCTTTTGGTTCTATCGTTTTTCTTTTTTTTTTTCTGTCACTCAAAACTTTCAGACACACACATGTCGGACAAACAAATATTCTCCCCTCCACACACACACACACACACACACACACATATTTCCCAATGCGCCCTCTCCCAATACAGACAGACAGGCGGGCAGACAAAATACATTCCTTAACACACACAGCGGATATCCCAGGCCTGAAGTTCAGCGCCAGCGTGCCAGACTCGTAAAGAGTGACAGTCCAAATGAGACTTCAGGGGGGTGTAACTGGCATAGCAGGTACGCCATGGCAGCGCCATGTCAAACACAGTCTAGGCTAATACTCTGCCCGGGAGCGCAGCTGCACACACACACACATACACACACACACACACACACACACACACACACACACACACACACAAGCGGTTGCTGCAGATAGCCAGGCGGCTGTTGCTTGCCATCTACCTCGGTGCACTGGGCCGTTTTGGTGTTTAGATAGTGGGCTGGCCACGGGCGGAGTTCCGGGTGGTTCTGTCCATCAGTCTGTCTGTCCGTCTGTCTCTCTGTTTGTTTCCACGCTCGCGCGGAACCGTTAGCGGTCGAGCCTAGCTTCCTCATTAGCACCAGCGCGGGGCGAGTTTGCTTAGGCAGGCGGGAGACAGCAGCCTGCCAGCAGCCATTAACGAGCCCGCCACAGCAGCAGCACCATGCTAGCGTGGCAATGAGCTCAGTGCTAGCAGCTAATGAGCAGTGTGTGCTACCCAGCAAAAACAAAACACACATCTCCCACGAGCTAACAGAGGGGGGAGAGAGAGAGAGAAAGAGAGAGAGAGAGAGAGAGAGAGAGAGAAAAGAGAGAGAGAGAAAGAGAGAAAGAAAGAGAGAGAGAGAGACAGAGAGAGAAAAGAAAGGGAAAGAAGGAATGCGGGGAAGGGAAAGTCCCTGTATTACTGCATCTGAAGCACACAGTGGTGGCTCGGTGGCTTGTACGGTGCCTTCAACCCCAACGTTTGAGTGATAGCATGTGGCCCGCTTTCAAATATTTAATCTGGTTAAGTTGTTTGGCCACAGCCATCTCCCCCCCTCCCTTGGGCTGGCACGCTCTGAACTGGTGATTGTGTCGAGGTGTTAGAATGATCTATGAACCGGCCCCCATACCAGCAGCTACAGCACTTCAGACAGCAGGATGAGGGGATTTTCCTCCACATGAATTATTCCACTCAAGCAAACAAGAGTCTCACTCTTATCTTACTCACACAGGGCGGGCAGATAGAAGGATTTCATAGGAAAATTAAGTGAATATAACACACCTACTAATCACTACATCATAATTTTACAGTTTTTTTGTGTATAGTAGAAATTCTATAATCCTTCATTACACAGGAGCTATTTTTTCCACAGCAGCTTTTAGAGTGCAGGTACAGTGCTTATTTTTTCTAATCAGATTTTGTTATCAGTTTTATGTGCACATTGTGCTTTACCCGTTAAGTTGGTGCATGAATTGACAAGTTTATAACATGGACTGACATGTTTACATGTGACATTGTTTTTGCCACACTGATAACATTGTGTTCTTTAATGGGTCTGTAGGTGGGACTGAACATACTGTATATAAGGGAAGGCGTAGCCATTCTCTGTGTGTGTGTGTGGCTGGATGAGCTAAGCAGACTAAAGGAACTCTTAATGTACTCTAAGCTTTCCCAAGTCATTTATAGGCTTGGAACAGTGAACGTGTCACACTTTCCAGTAGGGAAAGAAAGAAAAAAAAAACATTATATTCCACTCAATTGCCCTTATCAAAATCTGGAGAGAGCATAACCTCATGATGGATCTTTTGGTCTACGGTGGAAGCTATAAAAATGAAAATGAACTCTAACTCTGTACCTCAGTGTTCAGCTGGTCTGCTAGGCCGCACTGCCTATGTCGGAAAGAGTGACATTCAAACCAAAGAGCAATCAAACTATTTAATACTGGTGCAGTTTCTATATACAAGGGTATCCAACATCTAAACCAGGGATAATGCACATCTCTGGTGGTTGTTATTTTAAACACCACTAGTGGTTTGTTTGTGTATTATAAATTACATTAAATTATAATTTATTACAAGTGATGCTGGTGTTGTTTATTCTATGCTACAGGCAAGGGATATTGTGGATATTGCTCTTTGGGATTGTTTGGCTTTTGGATTAAGCTTCCGACACTATATATATATATATTTTGTACTTCTCTTGACTTTGAGTTGTTTGCTCTCTCCTCCTGTATTGTACACCTTCATCTCGCGATCCTCTGTTTCGCTCAGAAACCGTTCCCGCGTTGCGTTTGTGTGTGTGGATTGACTGTCCCTTTGTTTTGCACACAAACAGGAAACAGCATTTCTCCATGGTGAAGGCCACAGAAAGGAGGAAAGATTGGCACCAGATTTTCTCTCTCTCTCTCTCTCTCTCTCTCTCTCTCTCTCAGTCCTTCCATGCCTCAGGCTTCCATTTTTCTCTGCCTCTCACTCAATGCTTTTGCAGTGCAGAGAGACCAGGCAGGAACTGAGAACTTGACGCATGTGGCATTGGGGGCACATGTGGGAAGAGAAAAAAAAAAACACCCATATCTACAAAAAAACAGGGTTGTAGTGGTGGACTAAACTGTGGTTACGTTCTATTTTTTTATATAAATAAACTCAATCTTTCAGTTTGCAGTGACTGGGTTTGCAAAGGGGAGTGCTTGTCTTAGTCAGTATCTTGCGGCTTTGAATCATCAAAACCCACAGGGACAACTAATGCCACATCAGAGGCTTGCTTAATTACCCCGAAACCAGTGGGTGTGAAAAACTGGCACAGAAAAAGAGAGCAAACACTAATTCACGCAGTAAATGATACTAATCCCAATTAATACATTTAATCTGAAATGGGATTTGAACGAGTGCTGTTTCACGGCCTTTTATTTCAAAGTGGCATTCACATTAAGTCAACCCGTATCAGCCTTTTCATCGTTGACGTCTTATTAAGCCCAGGACTTTTGCTGGTTTTGACTGGTGAGGCATTCTGGTGGAGAGTGGGGGATCGTTTTCCACCACATAATGCTGGAGAAGGATGTCATTTTTATTCTCGGGACACTGAAACCTTCCCACCTTTGGCTACCAGGCATATAATATTAGCAAAAGTGCTGGTGTCCCTGCGCTGGGTATTATATTTGTGTCAATAATGAGTAATGTTCTGGTTGGAGGTCCAGCATGGGGGCTCTCGGGGTCTCTGATCAGTGCTGAGCTAGGCTGGGAGACGACGGGCCTGATCAGGGCTGCAGCTTAGGCTGCCCAGAAGGGAGACAGCCAGTGAGGGAGAACGAAAAAGAAAGCATTTATCACTGTCAGTTGGAGAGCTTGAGTGTGTGTACTTCTGTGTGTGTGTGTCTGTGTGTCTGTGTGTCTGTGTGAGTGTGTGTGGGCGAAAGAGAGAGGGTGAGAAACAGTGTCTTTGCGTGTCTGCATTTGTATATCGGCAGATCGTATGTTTGTCTTTTTCTCAATATTTACATAAATTCCCCTCTTTTGTTTAATCTGATAGTTCTTCTGCTCAGATGGGAACAAAAGGCCTTTGTGATTTTCCTTGAATTAATCCAGCCATCTACCCACCTATCCATCTATCCATCCATCCACTCCAATCTATCTATCTATCTATCTATCTATCTATCTATCTATCTATCTATCTATCTATCATCTATCCATCTATCTATCTATCTATGTATTATCTATCTATCTATCTATCGATTTGTCTATATATCTATCTTCAATCAATCAGTTGATCAGTTTACTGTATGGATCAATTCAGCCATCTTTCTGGGGTTAGTAGGTTTTTCTCAACAGCCCAATGTTCATGCAGCGCGGCAGAATTCGGCATGGCGCTGCCAGAAGCCATTCATCAGGACCTCATAGCCTGTCCTGTCAGCCTGAGGCACTGCGCGCTCCAAGCCAGGCTCTCGAGGTCTGGGCCTGCCGCCAGTCTGTCATGGGCCTGGGCCTCCTTCCAGTCTTCCATCAGCTTTGAAGTGAATGGGTGAGCCAAATGGCATACAAGGGGTGGCCTATCAGCACATGCATTATACAGTGACCTGCATGGGTCAGACACACACACACACACACACACACACACACACACACACACACACACACACACACACACACACACACACACACACACACACCCATAAGTGTATACATATACACTCAAATGGCATGTTTGAGTATTTTTTCTAAATGTTACCGTAAGAGGACCATAATGAGAGCTGCTTATTGACTCATGCAATGTAAGATATACTTGTAACACACACACTTACAGTTTTTCTCAGTCGCTTTGGTGCTTTTCTCACATCACTATTAACATTTGCACAGAAGTTAGTGCAACTCTCAAAACAATTAGTGCAAACTGCAAAACCTAGTGGATGACCTGCAAAAGCACGTCACTTGCTCAAAATGGATAGTCCATTGACAGTAGTCTTGACACCATCGTTTATGAACAAGATAGTCAAATGGCTTTGTCATGTTTTCATTATGACAGTTCTCTCAGTGTTTTCCAATGCAAAAAAAGGTCAGAACTCAGTGACACTACCTGAACATGCTCAAGACAGCACTATACAGTACTTGTACAGCCATTTGAAAACTACAGTAAAGTTACACATTGCTGTAGTTAGGTGAGTAAGTGAGTACAATGAATGCATACATTTTTACTGTATGCTCTTTGCAATTCTACAGCACTGTGACAGAATTTGATAACTAGTTCAACAATTTTGTATGTAATGACTTAAGCAATGAAATGAAGACTATTAGTTTTACTGGGAACGACTATTCAGCATTCATAAGTATAGTTCATTTTGACCGACATGACATAAGCAAATGATAATGTTAAAAAACAGCAGAGAATTGTATGAAAGCAACTGATACATGTCCAAAAGTATTTGCAGTTTGTTCAGAGGAAGGAGAAATTGCTACTATGATGTGCACAAATGACTAAATGTTGTGGAGGTTGAACTAATAGTTATGAGAATTTTCATTCTGATCTGAAAAAAGCACCAAAGGGACTGAGAAAAACTGTAAATGGTGTCACATGAAGCCCTTTATGCTTCCCCTTCTCCACAGTCTAGACACACACACACACACACACACACACACACTGTTGCAAAATGCATTGCATAAATACTGGAGTGTCCTACATTAAACAAAGATTATATGCATCAATTCCATCTTACTCTTTTCTGTTTTCATTGAAATTCTTTCCAGTGCATGTGCTTTCTGTTACAGAATTAAATTAATGTTTGAAGTATTTCAAAATCCCCCTCATTTTAATATGATTAAGTGGACAGTGGTGTTTGATTTGGACTCATTTGTAAGGCTCTATCTAATTAACACTTCAGTAAATACTTGTCTGTTTTGTTTTGAAGAGTCCAGCACTAGGCATCTCATTTTTCAGATTTTCATCGTGTTTGGGGTCGAACATGCACACACACACACACACACACACCCACACACACACGCACGCGCGCAACACTTCGAGGCAGCACTAAAAAAAACCCTCGAAGAGTCAGGGAGGGATGATATTGAAAGGAACTGGGCAAACGCATGGCTTCGGAGAGTTTCTGTCGTGGTTCGCAGGAGCATGCCAATTCTCATCAGCGTGTCGCGAGCCGGGTCACAGGCACTTACCATCGCGTCAAACATGCTCCGGCCCACTCATCAAACATGCGGCGGGGTGAATACACACAGGGGGGAGAAAATCATGTTCAGGTTTCAACTAAAATAACGCTGATTGTCCTGTTCACAATCGGGCCGGAACGCCTGATTGGTGTTTTTTTTCATGGCCTGATTTGCAAACTGTATATGGAGAAGGAAAAAACGGTGCACGATGGTTCTAATCCAATCAAAAATGTTTTTTCTCCTTCGTCTTTTTTTCCTTTGGCAAGTATTCTATTGTCTGAAAATAGCCTTTCTGTTTGGATAAGAAGTTGTAAGGGTAGTTATGCAAATGTAATGGGCTTTTGAGGTTTTTAGACCAAGCATACTGTCTATTATGGATACAATAGTGTGGTCAGATTTTTACACCTTCTGCACATTGGAGCATAGCTGATTAAAATATGATGGAGATGAATTTGATCAAAAGGAACATTTTCTAAACACATTCCTTGGATTGGTTACAAGCAAGACATAGCACTCCCAATTCCACATAACTGACTCCATGGGTGAATGAGAGCAAACATTTGGACATAAAAAAAACATATTCTCACACACTACACAACACACACACACACACACACACACACACACACACACAATCCAATGAGATAAAAAAATGGAATACAGAATACAATGATTTCATGTGTATAAACAGATGATATAAAGTGATTTGTTAACAATTTCAGGTAGAATATTTACAGTACACTTTTTAGAAAATGACTAGCGAAAGGATTAATGGCTTTTTCAGGAGTAAAGGGCCCTTTTCTTTCATTGGAGTGGCTGACCTTCAGCAACAGTTGAGTTAGAGCCCACCCTCCCACTCTCCTCTCAGAACCCTACTCTGTGTTTCCATTCGCCAGAGCTTGCCAGAAAATTCCTGACTGTCAACCATCCCTACGTCCCCCATGCTATGCCATCACCTCCCCTCCATCTCTCTCTCTCTCTCTCTCCCTCTCTTGCACACCGTCTCTCCCTTGCCTGTCTTTAGTTTTTCCTGTCCCCCTCCTATTCTGTGAATGTCCTTCTCTGTAATCCCCCATCTCCTGTCTTCCGTTCATTCTACTGGCTACTGGTCTCACAGTCGCTTCAGAACCCCCTCACAGATTCAGAACAGACCCCACACACACACACACACACACACACACACACACACACACACACACACACACACCCACACACATGCACAGAATCTCATTTGTTTAAGCATAACCCACCGACATGTTTTGCTAAATGACGTCTTACATTGTGACAGGCCTGGGAAGCAAGTCAGGTCTATTTCGTTTTTTCTTCGGAGAGAGAATCAATTAGTCATGACCTCCAAACGATGCTGGGGATTCTCACAGCGGGGACATGAGCGGTTTGAGCGGCCACCTGCACGTCATTTGTCATATTTCACAAGGCTGTTGATCTGCTCAAAAGCCCATTTCCCAGACCCCTGTGTGCATGACAAAACCAAATTAAGTGACACCAACAAATAATACTAGATGAGCTGTTCGGTAATAGCTGTCTAAACCTGGACTCTTCTGGATAGAGCCACATTTGTCTTTTTTCTTCCTGGGGATTGTGGATATGGTGTACAGTTTGCAGACATTTTGCCACATTGTCGATAATTTAAGAGTTGTAAATAATTGTTTGAAACATACGAGCCACGGGGAACTGCCGTTGAAAATTTGCTTAGGAGAGCAAGAACCTCTGTGACCTCCTTTGGCTTGCAGGAATCCTTTTTTTGTGTGTGTGTGTGTGTATGTGTATATGTGTGTGTGTGTGTGTGTGTGTGTATGTGTGTGTGTGTGTTTGTGTTGTGTGTGTGTGTGTGTGTGTGTGTGTGTGTGTGTGTGTGTATGTGTGTGTGTGTGTTTGTGTGTGTGTGTGTGTGTGTGTGTGTGTGTGTGAGTGAAACAAATGGTTCAGTCTCTATCATGCTCTATCATGTGGCGTAGAGATGGATGGCCAAAGGAGACAAATGAGGACAGCGATTGGAGAAGGAAGACCGGGAGAGCGTGAAGGACAAGGAAATAAAAGAAAGTTCTGGAACAAGGTGATGGCCAGAGGAAGAGGGAGAGTGTGGAGGGAAGGGGGAGGGGAGGAGAAGAGTAATGAAGGGAGATATCACTGGGAATAAAGATATCGCTGGAAACGGAAAGCCAATTTGAACAAGCAACTCTGATAGGCGTGACCGAGGCCGCTTGTTGTGTGTTGTGTAAATGGTGGAGAGGGCGGTGGCGGGGGGGGGGTAATCGGAACGTCTGCATCCCATTAACCCAACAAACGGATGGGCCCAGAAGCCTCCGGAACACACAGAAGAACAGTCATGCTGTGGTCGCTTTTCCTCTCCTCTTCCCCTCTGCTCTTCGTCTCTTCCCACAGATCCCCCCTTCCTCCCCAGTGTAGTCAGCCTCCCACCCCCCTCCGGCAAACCCCCCACCCTGTCTCATGGAAGACAGTGCAGATCCCCTGAGTCCCCACCACATCAGGGAGAGGATGAATGAGCAGGTTGTTTTGTGGTGCGCAATACAGACATGTCCACCGCACTCTCAGCATCCCGGGATGGGGTGGGGGGGGGAGCAAGGCAAGCATCACACTTCCCGTTAGTGTGCCACTCAGACACAAAGCACGTAAAGGAGACAGGACGGTGCCGGAAGGCAAACACGTCTGCGCTCATCATATCCATTTTCATGAGGCAAACTTGAAAAGGAAAAAAAAACTAGTAATTCTAAGTGCAATTCACAGATCTTAGATCAGATCGCTGAGATTATATCGCTGCCAGGCCCTTTTTCACGAGCCCTAATTGTAAAAACCTAACACGCTGCAGATGGTCGAGGTTTAGGTGGACTGTCTGACTTCCAGAAAGAATGACTTTAACCTCAGCCAGACAGCCCTCATGGGCTACCGGAGGATATGAATAGTATTTACAGAGTGACACCAGGCTGACTGTCTGATCCTAGAGTCTTTAGGCTCATTCAGGAAGAGTAACAGGCACTTTTTTTACTGCCCATCGAGATGAGGTCATTTGATTTCGCTTGAGTTCAACTGAAGCACATCAATTAGGGGTGGTTTTATTCGGGAGGTGGCCATTAATAAAACAGCTCCAGGAATTCCTCAAGCAACTCTCAGGTTCGTCCGTCTTCACACAAACGTTGCACACTACTGTGTTGAAGCAGAATAATAACAACATAACGCAATGAGGCATTTTACCACATTAATGGCTTTTGCATGTGTCCACAGCCTCAGTTGGCAATGTGAAATTATAACAATTATCTTCAGTTCCTTTCCCCTTTGACTCTGATATTTAACGGCTGAAACTGAGCATTTCAGTCCTTCAAGAAAACCAGAAGAAATAACAAGTGGACTTTCCCCCACATTAGACGTGAAGTTAGGAGCAAAAAAAAACGTACACACACTTAAATCTCTGTCTAGAATCTGGCGATTGGAGCCAGGAGTTGTTTGAATGCAGGGTATCTGGTCCAGCGGCTGTGAGCCTGTTGAATGACTGGCAGAGCCCTAGTAGTTACGCGCTCTTGTTAATGTTTGCTCGTTGAAATGAAGTGGTTGAGCAGAGCTATCATTCTCTGGCTCTGTAGTGCTAGTAAATACATTTCAGATGGAGAGAGTGAGGAGAGAACGACAAGAAAGAGTGAGAGAAGAGGAGAGAAAATAAAGAAAAGAACTTGGAGCACTTGGACGGGCAGGTAACATCCCCCTCGGATCCTGTAAAACTAACACCCATTAAAAGGTGAATATCCCCACACACACACTCTTTCCTCTGGCCAGTGTGGGGTGGGAACATGGCTCTGGTTGCCTCTCTTTCTCTCTCTCTCTCTCTCTCTCTCTCTCCCCTTTTACCTCCAATTGATCCACTTCAACCCCCAGCCCCCTCCCCAATCCACTAATCCTGGCCTGCCCCTTCGCACACTGTTAGGCAGTTTGCGAAAGATGATCTCAGTGGAGGACAAGCTGTTTCGCATAGCAACAGCCTGGAGAGTCACCCCTCACTCTCGTCTCACCTTGCGGCAGACGCACAGCACTTTAGACAAGGAGCTCTATAAAGGCCCCTGATCGTAATGCCCCAAGGACCTGTAAAATCTCTTGAGGTTTCACAGTCCGTGAGACACAATGCTGATGCATAAGTGAAGGAGCAGCCCGACCCCCCCACACACACCCCACCACCCCCTGGTCTGCATGTGCTTCGTGTGTGGTGTTATGGTATTGTACGGGCCCGACCCCCCTCACACTTCTCAGCTAAGTCGTTCGTGGGCAATATGCCTGCTTCGATTATTAAACGTCTCCAACTACCTTTTTGGAGTGGATTTGCTTTTAAAATTTGTAACATGTTACTTGCAGAGCTCAGCGCAGTAAAACGTATTAATGCGAATCCATAAAATCAGAAAAAAAATAGTAATTTCAAAATAGTATTTAAAACACAAGTGCTTCACAAGGCCAGACAGTTGTTTATGACTGCGTCCTGAACGGCATTCTGTTTTGTTTTTTTCACTGAAATGTAATGGTTTGACACTGTTTGAAGGTATACATTATAACACATCTGCAAAAGATTAAGAAATTGCATCATGTTAAAAGGTCTCACAATACTCTGTTCAGATTTTTCTACAACGAACAAAAAAAAACACAAGACACTTTTGTTGCCCTTCCTCTCTCTCTAATTAGTAACAATCTTTCAGGGATCCGGTTACACAGTAGAATGTGGACATAAATAATCTTTTCCTGTTTCACATTTTTTGAAAAACAAAAATGTGTACTTATGAAAATACTACAACTGCTACTTATATCTGTAATGTTTAACAGGCAGTGTGTGGAGGTATACAGGCCGGGGCGGTTTCAATTGGAAGGTTTTGCGGTGAAGAGCCATCGCGCTGATTCAGTCCAGACCCCTCTTTTGGAAAAGCCTTCATGTACACACGGCTATAAGTTTAACACACTCCGCCGTAAACCCAAACATCTCATTCTCCCCGCTGAAAAAAGTGCCCTCCGCCCAGGCAGACAGGCAACTGGATGCTTTTTTTTTATGCCCGTTTTATTTGGCTTTACGGGGCAGCGAGAGGAGGCAGGAGAGAGATCCCCCAATTTGCAAGCGGGGGCTGTGTGAGCTTTGCCAGAGCTGCAGCGCTGGCACGGTGGCCGCCTCGTCGTGAGCATGCCGGTGTGCTGGGCCCCGGTTCCTGACGGGGCGCGCTGCCAAGCCAGACAGGTACCATACTGGTGGGTCACAGGGTGAGGGTGGGGCAGAGGTGCTGAGGGGTGGGCAGAGATTACAGCTTTCCACAGGCAGACACAAATAGTGTTGTGTTATTCCACTGGAGGGGGACGCATACAGTACATTACATTTTCCACGTCCTTATTTCTCTCCCCCAGACCTCTCTTTCTATCTGTCTCTCTCACTGCTCTCTCTACTCTCAACATCAAAATCTACTCCTACTCTCACTCTGTCTCTCGCTCCCTCCTTCTCTCTCTCTCTCTCTCTCTCTCTCCCTCTCTCCCTCTCTCTCTGTCTCTCTCTCTCTTTCTGAGGGTTGATCTATAAGTGGAACCTCCCTCCCTGTAGGAGCCTTGGTGGCAGGCTGCCAGCTGCCCTCTCTGTTTAGCTTTGCCGGCGCTATGAACCAGGTGACAGGGGCCTAACAGCGGCCTGAGCCCGTGCCAGGGCCTCCAAAACCGCAGGTACCTGGAGCCGGGAGCCTCAGCGCCGCGGCGGCCCATCACCACGCTCCCCAGGTCAGAGGGTTGGGTGGGGGAGCGCCGCGCCGTGCAATCCGACAGCCTCAGGATCAGCGTAGCGGTTGCGGCCCCTGAGATGGCTATCCAATCTGCACAACATGATCTTGTTCTGGCCTGAGGTGTGTGTTTTGTGTGTGAGTGTGTGTGTGTGTGTGTGTGTGTGTGTGTGTCTGTCTGTCTGTCTATGTGTGTGTGTCACATGGATTATTAAGTCGAGACCCGACTAGAGATTGCTCCGAATTGCCCCAGCTGCTTTGTCTTAGAGAAAACACAACTTCTCATGTAATTATCTTTAAGAACCTCTCAAAGAATGTTAATCAGACACCGAAGAGGCAAGCGCAGAACAAATGGGAACCACATGAAAGGCTGCGAGCATCACGGCAGTCTCCCCCCTTTTGTTTACTCTCCTCCTCTTCTTCTTCTTCCTTTTTGGGGGGGGGGGGTGCGCACTGCACAAGCAACACTGAGATCTGTGTGTGTGTGTGCTTGTCTTTGTGGTGCACAGACAGTGTGAGGTGTAGGCCCCTCAGGATGCTTTGCAGAAAAAAGAAGCCTCTGTGTACAGTATGTGTGTGTGTTTCTGGTTTTTTTTTTTTTCAAAACATGCAAAAAAAAACTTTCTCCAAAAAAAGTACCTCCTCTGTAAATAGAGCAGAGTGGAGAGAAAAAAAAGTTAAAAAGCTCTTTCTACAAGTGAAGACTTTTTTTGTTGAGCTTGAACATTTATATTCAATATGTGTGGTTTATTTATTCACACTTTATGCCATTGGAGCCTTTAAGAGAGTTTGCGCTGGTGTACAGTAGTGGGCAAAGTAGGCCTCGATGCATTGCGATGACTGATTGATTTGTCTATTTGACAGGGCGCTCTAGCTGGTTTTGACTGCTGGAATGTTAAAATGATGTTTTCTTTCACATAAGTGTCAGAAGAGAAGCTGGCAGACGGCAGATGGCATGGCAGAAACTTGGGCCACGAATCTCGTCGGGAAAGAAGGGGTGGAGGGTAGGGGGCGGGCTACAGCGCCCGCAAAAACCATCCCAGGCCCTTTGTGCTGCCCGAAGCCAACTGCTGAAATGCTTAGTCACTTAAACACTTAAATATGTTTCCACTTTATGACGAGGGATGTTTTGTATTCATTGATTGTGAAATGCTCTTTTGTGCTCCTCTTTGCGGCCAGGGAGATATGTATCAGTTACGCGGCGTTTGCATTCTTGCTCTTTGGGAAGCAAGAGTTTAAAAAAAAAAAAAGAAAGAAAGAAAAGCCCTCCTTCCACCCCTCCTCCCTTCTCTTGGTGCTCAGTGTTGTCCCCAGAAGATAATCATCTTGTGTAAACATCCAGGTCTTTCAACTCCGACTGTGTCCCTCAAACCTACTCAGACTGCTCAGCAGAGCCTGTGTGTGCGTGTAGGTAACACTGGATAGAGAGGGGAATCCGGCAAGCTCAGGCCATATGCGACGGCTTAATCCAAAACTGGTGATTTAATGTTCGCTTTTTATCAACACTTATGGCAGGCGGAGAGAAAAAAAAGAGCAATTCTCACCTCTAATTCAAATCATTACTCACAAAGACTGACTGCCAAAACCACAAATAGTGTGTTATGAGGGGAGCAGCTTCAAACCATCATAAAACATAATGACTGTTATGATGAACTATTTATTTGTTATTCCACATAGACTTTATTGCTCCTTTTTTATGTTAATAGAGTAGTTCAGAGACAGGTACTTCACATGTACCCTCACAAGTAGAGAGAGAAAGAGAAAGAGAGAGAGAGAGAGAGAGAGAGAGAGGGCTGAGAGAGCGAAGCAGACATCAAACGGGGATTACAGTCATCAGATGGCATGCCTGGAGATATTTTCCTGGGAGATAAAGCCCACTCAGGGCTTCCTTGATGTTTGGAAAGTGGTCTTAATTTGAACTCCTCAGGCTCCTGTGCAGGCCGCTGTGCTGCGTGCACTATCGCGCAGTCGGAACAGGGAGAAGAATGAAAGTGTTGTTCCTCTCTTTAGGACGGGGCGTGAGTGTGTACCGCACCCCACATGAGCGGCAGATCTCACGATGAAAGAGGACAGAGGGGAACATCTGCCGTAAGAGCAGCACAAGGGTATATGTGTCTGTGTGTGTGTGTGCAGAGATTAACTACACTAAGACAAAAGCATTTACTAATTGATTTGCATTGCTGCCTGATAGATTAATTTGGTTCATTAGGCTGTTCTTCATTTTTGTTATTTGAGTGTGCCCCTTTTATACATCGGACTAACTCCAATATTAAACAAAAAAATATGTTTTTCTGTCATGCACATGCACATGCACATTTTACTCAGAAAAAACATTCTTCCCACAATCTATAAAAACTTCATGTAATATGAGATAACTAACTGACTGCAATAGCAATAACAGTCATATAATAACTGATATATTGAAGGGGGAAATATCTTCCAAGAAACCAACATTAACTGTACATTTTGAAAAATGAAAATGTCACTCCCCAGTCTATCTGACAATCTCTTGATTGTAGCTATTACAAAAACAGTTCCCCAAGATTAGAGTTCTCACAAGTAATCGCTCCCTAAAAAGCAATCTAAAGTAAGGCAATGAATCATGAAATATTAAACACCACAGTGGTTAAGACTGTCAAGACATTTTCGGTCGTTACGTCTTTCAGTTTCACAACAGCTGAAAAAGAAAAAGAACCCAAAGGGATGTCATGGATAGTCCATAGGATAGTCAGACAACATAGAAGATTCCAGATAAATTTATTTGTTGAAGATGTTTGATTCAGATTTGTTCATACTAAAAGTTGGTGAATCACGGTCTGGGAGACGGTCACTGGCAGACACTTCATAACTCAAAACAAAAACAAAAATGAAAGGATATAAAAATACAGACAAATCTTACCGTAATCATTTCTGTACAAAACATAGAAAAATGTCAAATTCATTACCTGGGATTCAGTAAAATATACACACATATTTATTTATGTTTTTAATAAAAAGCTTCTAAGCTCTGGACATTTACTAGCAGATTGAATTCCACTTCAATGCAAGATGAGAATGACCATAACAGCCAGTTTCCTCTGTCACTGTCAAAAGATGAATAATGTTGAGCTTTTTGTTAATTTTATTACGGTGTAAAATTTATTGAAGAATTAGAGCACAATGTCTGAGTTAAAAACAAAACAAAAAATAAAATAAAAACAGCTATAAGAAAATAACTTCTTCCAAGCCTCAATAAAAATCATAAAGGATAATAAATATACAGGTTGGATTGATAATGAGTAGTTAGCATTGATGATAAAAAAGAGAGAGTACGGTGTGGCATGAGGAACAATCTGAAAAGGCAAAATGGAACTGTACTTCAAAAGGCTTGGCTGCCATGGTGACTTGACCCCCTTCCTCCCCCATAAAAAAGTGAGATGTCACACAAGTGCCCCCATATGTGAACTTTCAGGGGAGGGAATTTACAGGACTGTGGTAAAAAGAGAAAATTCTGTGAGGAAAGCTTAAGTCTGTGTGAACAAATGTGATCTCCAAGATGCAATGGTGGAATTCCCTTTAACAAGACACCAGAAAGGACACCAGAGTGAACTGCTTAGAAAGTGGCCCTCTAGCTGACTGCCATCACAAAAAAAAAAAAAACTATGAGAGGAGTTAGGGTAGCTATTAACAGAGGAAAATAAACTGAGAAATAAATATGGTCCATACAATTTAATGATTGCATGGTTAGACGAAGTATATACAGAACATGGGATACTTCACCCTCAAAAACCAAGATACTGCCCATATATATTTAAAACCATTTTACTATGATCTTATATGTTCCATGGATATCTGAGATAATATGGAGATTAGAGTAAAATATGCTATATTATGATCAACTTGAAAAAGGTCTACAGGACGGGTGGAATCTTGTCTTTGAAAGTGCATATGTACTTAAAATCTGAAAAAACTTTTTTTTTCTTTCCTGTGGGCATTTTCTGGTAGTTTATATTAAAAAATCTAAATGCATTTTGAATCAGCCATTTGCATACAATCTATGAGAGTATAAAATTGTCCTCAAAGGAATAACAGCTAAAAACCGGGGATTGTCTGAGGTGAAGCAAGAAGGCTTACAGTATTTCAAAAGAATGTGTGCATGCTCTTTTTTTTGTGAAAGGCAAAAAGGCTTCATCTACTGTCCAGTGTAGTTACGTTACTGATACATACCATTTGCAGTGATAGTGAGGACACACAAACAGCTTGTTGCTGACAGACCAATCCTGATTCTTTAACTGTTTAGGGCAGCAGAGAATGCTGAAGGCACTGACCGGTGGCATGATAGTCCAAGGAAGCACCGGGTTTAGGTAATGGAGGAGGATCAGCTCCTAGCGTCCGCCACGGAGCGGTCAAGGGAAACCGTAGGAAACTGGCTGGGCATCTACTGCCGAGCACCATGGGACAAGACAACTTTATACAACACGCTGCAGGCTCTCATTACACGGCAAGATGGAGCCCTTGGACTCCGGTAGGGGCTACTGAGAGGCACATTTAAAAACAGCCTGGTCAATTCTATATATGCACTACTGTGTTGTTTAACTCCACTTTGGAAAGCCAGAAGAGAACAAAAAAACTCTTAGAAAATAAATATTCAATGATACTCCCAGGTTTTTTTTGGAAGACACTTAGAATTTTTGTACCTATTACTTAGAAGGAAAAAAAACAAACTGTCAGTCTTTTTGAAAATGGTATAATTGTTTAAATCTATAAATATAATTTATATAGTTTATTTTTTATCTCTCCGCTATGTGTTTTTGTCATTTCTTCCTCTCTTCCCCATTCCACACGCTCTCTTCTTCTTCCTCTTCTTCTTTTTCTTCTTCTCTGTCCATCTTTCCCCATTGTCTCATACATTTTCTCCCACACGCTCTCTTAATCTCGCTCGCTCATGTGTGTGTGTGTGTGTGTGTGTGTGTGTGTGTGTGTGTGTATGTGTGTGTGTATGTGTGTGTGTGTGTGTGTGTGTGTATGTGTGTGTGTGTGTGTGCGTGTGTTATTTGCAGACGAACTGGTCCACGGTTCGGGAGCAGCGCTTGCACTTGACATAGCAGCACCAGTGGAACTTGCAGTGGCAGCGCTCCACCAGCGTGGCCTTGAACTGGTCGTAGCCGCGGCCGCAGCACATGAGCGCACAGCCGTCCATGCCCTCGGACGTCTTGTTGCACAGGCGGCCCTGCGTGCCCAGGGAGCCGGTGGTCTTGTTGACCACGCAGTAGTCTGGACTGGGATCGATGTAGACCAGGTCCTGGCCAGTGGGCGGGTTGAACTTGTTGTGCACCTGGACGAGCTTGCCCCGCGCGTTCAACTTCATGGAGGCGGCGCTGTCGTACTTCTCCTTCAGCAGGTCGCCCACCTTGCGGAAGTCGGCCAGCTGGAGCCAGCAGGTCTTCAGGCTGCAAGAGCCCGACACGCCATGGCACTTACACGAGACGTGCGCCAGGTCCGACACCGCCTGCAAGGCCGGAGAGATAGAGATAGAGAGAGAGAGAGATGCAGGTCAGAAAGGAACTCCTGAGCACGGACTACAAGATTCACAGCACGACTGACCGCAAAAGAAGCACAAAAGGCGCAATACACATCACAAAAACAAATCACCTGGCTCCATGCTTCATAAATATGTCCAACATCTTGAAAGACTGACATATGCTTGTTTCAAGATGTACATTAACATATAGTCTCAAAAACAGTTTTTATAAAGTATGCTGAAGGAAAGCCAGAGAGAGCTGGTCTGCCAAAGCAATTTGCATCTGCATGGGAGATCTCCTGCAATGTAGGGCATGTGTGGGAGAGCTTGTAAGATTGGTAAAGGTCCATTTAGAGCAGGGGGTGGGGATCAGCACATACACATACACATGGAAAAAAGGCAAGTGTTTGGCTGCCTTCACATTTCCTTTGAGGTAGGTTCAATCATATGGGTAACTCCCGAGAAGAAAAGACAGAGAAAGAGAGAGAGGGAGAGAAAGAGAGAGAGACATCACGATTGGATCTAGCAGAAAACCTTCACAATCCTGGAGATCAAAGCATGCTCTTCAAAAAGGAGGGCGAGACAGAGCTGTTAACCAGATGAGAGGCGATATGATGAAGATCAGACTGGCCTATATTCCCCCTCCTCTATCCCTCTCTCTCTCTTTCTTTTCTTCTGTATGTCGATAACATCTCAAAGAGGGCTACGTGTCAAGCCGTCATGCCGTCGTTTACTGGCCTGTCAGACACACTGAACTCCTGAGCTATTCCACAGCTATGACTGCATACCCACCGGAACATTCCCTACAAATGAAAAAAAAAAAAAAAAAACAGCTCTGTTCCTCTGAAGTCGTCCACTTCAGAGACAGTTGGCTGAGCAATGCATGCATACATATTTTTTGGCATCGCTCGCCGCTGTAGCTAACGCACAGCGTCTGTTTATAACGAGGCTGTTTCCTGATAAAGAGCAGCAACAAGAGCTGGCTACAGAAACACACAAAAAAAATGCTGTGGAATACATTAACCACTCGGCCCCACCAGCGCAGTTAGGCAGGCAGAGATGCTCAGCATCGACAGCTAAATGAATTTGATGAATTAGAAACATGCATCGGACACAGCGCGTTACAGGCCCCCGAGCTGTTTCCCAGGAATAATGAAGCCTTGTCCTGAACCAAATGTCATTTCAAAATAAGTCTCTTTTGAAAGGATAATTTAGTCCAGAGCTTAATCCCTCGTCCTCAGCACGGTCCCCCGGGAACACCTTAATCACACTTGGCTTTCTGATACTCGAGATCTCTGTCTGGTGTAACTGAATGGTGTACTGTAATGCAATATCGAGATAATTCCTAAAAAAAACAGGACAGTTTAAGAGTGTGTGTGTGTGTGTGTGTGTGTGTGTGTGTGTGTGTGTGTGTGTGTGTGTGTGTGTGTGTGTGTGTGTGTGTGTGTGTGTGTAAATGCATGGCATTTTTAGCTCTATTTTATATTCATCTCATGGTAACAGAGAATGCATTTCAGCAACATCTCATCTCCAAAGACAAAATAAAATGTGTGGACGCACCCGTCGTCCAGCCTCATTATTGTGGAGGTTCATCATGAGCCGGGCACTCTCTATGGAGCCCTTGGAGTAGGTCTTCTCGCGCTCGCGCGCATCCACAAACTCCTTAGAGAAGCGGTAGCCGTACATGAGGTTGTCGCCGCAGCCACCCCACAGCCAGTCGCGTGGCAGGTCCTTGGGCCGGGCAGCGCGGCTGCAACCACAGCTGGACAGCTCACCCTCCCTGCAGGCGCGGCTCACGGCGTTGACCACGCCCGCCGCGCTGATGGCATACGTAAACGCCGTCTCCCGGCTACCTGTGAGAAACAAACAAACAAACAAAGAGAGATCAGCCAGGGGAGGTGGGGAGGGGAGCCACATGCACATACTGGCTGCACGTCAGGGGGCCTTCACACTCAATCAGCTTCGGCCAGCACAGATGGAAACCTCAAGTAGCCACGCAGAAAAGCCGTAGGACTGTGAGCAGTATGGGGTGGGGTTTGTGGCGTGTATGTCTGTGTGTGTCTCTGTGTGTGTGTGTGTGTGGAGGGTGGGGGGTGGAGGTGGATGTAGTGATTTACTGGGTTATGTTTAGGCTGAGTCATAAAGGACTTGGGAGTTGAACTATAGTGGGCCTGAGTATGGGCAAGAATAAGGGGTAGAGAGTGAAAGAAGAGAGAGAAAGAAGAGAGAGAAAGAAGAGAGAGAAAGGGAGAGCGAGTGAGCACCTTGGCAGTGCTCTTACAGATGTATGCTTGGTTACCTTCATGCTGTGCTGACCTGAACTCTAGGAATACCAAAGCAAGCCAAGTCTTACTGAGCGGCATTCGTTGGCCATGAGGTATGGATGGACACACGGGGGGAATCCACGACTCCAGCGCCGAGTTAGACCCACTGCTCATAAATCCAGCCTGGCCAAAATGCACCGCAGTATGCTAACCCACAGCACCTGGAGGGCCTCCACTGGACCCCAGCCACCCTGACTCCCCCTGCCCTGAGGGCACCAGTTACAGTAGGTGCATTAGCTGGAAGCATGCCCCCTGGTGGTGGAGGCTTGTACCTGCAGCCGTGGTTCTCCCCCCCCTTACACAGCTAATGGTTTTGAAAAGCTGATGAATGCAATAAAAATAGAGCGCTTCTATTATTGCCACTGAATTACTATTATTGTCACTGCATTAAAGGTCAATAGTCTCCACTGTAAAAAAAACCCAACAAGCCAGTCCACTGTCCACACTGTACTCTGCCCACACTACTCCAGAAGATAGGAGTCCAGGGGAGAGGGAGGCGAAACGGAGGGAAAATATGGAACATGGAGTGTGTGTGTTTGGGGGGGGGGTTGGATGGAAGCAGCGGAGAGACATTAGTCTAGTCAGCAGGCAACAAAGGTCAACACAGCCAAAGAGGGGAACAAAATAAACAGACTGAAAACCTGTCTCTCAAATTTAGTACGCCGCTCCCTGGAAACCAAACTCCAGATGAAAATACCAGAATAAGGGAGTACGCCTGAATGAGCGAAAGAGAGCGAGAGTGAGAGCTAGAGAGTGAGGGAGTAAGTGTAAGAGAGGGAGAGGGAAAGAGAGAGAGAGAGAGAGAGAGCGAGAGCACCAGTGAGTGAATGAATCTTATCCAGATGGGAAGGGTTTTTTCGGCGGGGAAGGCTCAGCCAGGGGGAAAGAGAAAAAGGTTATTACTTTCTTTTACTGTTTGGGATTCGTCGGAGGAGACAGGCCTAATAGCGAAGCTGTCGACAGACAGGCTGTCCTCAGCCCGAGCTGACGCTGCCTCCTCATCCCCCTGACCCACATCTCATCCCCTCATCAGCTCCACCCCAAGACCCCCTCCAGGGAGCCAAAGCATCCTCCCCGCAGCAGGGCCTGCCAACCTGGGCATGCGTGCGCCAGGTCCCCCGGCCTCTTCCCTGGATATCGCCCATCCATCACTCGGACAAGTGGAGATGGACGAGTCCTACACTATTAAGGTGAAGGTTTCTTAGCACTGCCGAGACCGAATTCTCTCCTCAGAATTTTTTTGAAGATGCATTTGCAAAGTAGTCATGTTTATGTGTCAAGCAGGGGCTAACATATGGGACACCCAACATCTCCAGGAGCAAGAAAAGTGAGTGAAGAAAACTAGCCCCAAATCTACACCTACTGTAGCATGTGCTGAAACGTCTCCGCCTTTTTAAATACAGTTGAGTATATGCCCCAAGAGGAATTTGCAAATGTAAACATGGTAGTTTCTTAAAGGGAAAGCGGGCAGATTTCTGCATTGGCCATGGCACAGCAACCCTCTGCGAAGAGTGGATCCCTTTAAGCAGAGGCTGTGTACATTAGCAACATCATGGGCAGCAGCAGGACAAGCCAGAATTTCCAGGCTCACTTTGACAGGGCTGCATTTGGCTAAGCCACAGCCTCATCTCTAATTCATTAGGTTTTGAACATATGTTTAAGACTTTCACAGAAAAACACTCACAAAAAACACACACACACACAATATTATAGAGCAATCAGCTCAACATTTTCTAAATATGCATTTGTCTACTCAGGTCTACTAAGCACTAAGCAAAAAAAAACGGCGAAAGTTGTCAATGTCACATTTGTAGAAATATGTGCGTTTGGCGAAGGGTGACGTTTGTGCTCAGAATGTACTCAACGTCTACAAGGTTTTACTACCACTTAACCAAAACCCCCCTGAACGAAGAAAAAAGCCTGGAGTGAAAATGCTACAGCTACTTACAGGAGCTGAAGAGCACAGGACTCCAGACTTAGAAAACAGCCATAAATGCCACCACTAAGCCACCTTTACAAGAGCCAATCTGGTAGCATTAAACATTTGACAGAGCCCATAGAAAATACATTACTGCACCGCCAATAACCAGCTTCTCCTAACCACCAATAAAACGCAACGCTATAAGGTAAGGTACCTTGCCGAGTGGTGCCGGCCACAGAGTAGGCATGCTCGGCCTCCGCAACCCTGGGAAAGCGGTGTGTGCTGCCCTGCCCATGGCCGGACGAGTGTGCTGGATGTGCTTGCATTAACTTTAAATACAGGGCAGGCATAAATTTGGGGGAAACACAATTACTCACCATTCTCAGTGTCAGGCACGAGCCATTTCGAGGGAGCCCGCACTTGATTTATTCGCAAGACCTCACCATAAAACTATTTCTTAACCACAGCTGCTAAAAATGAGCAGTTCCATGTGCGCCCCTATGCATTAAGCGAAGGGGGGAAGGCCAAGGATTTACTCAGGCCCTGCTCTTCGCCGGAGACGAGGCCCGAGAACAGCGTGCCTCCCTGGGCTTTGGGACGCGCCGCGATCCGGGGAACCGTACGAGCATCCAGAAGTCACACACACACACACACACACACACACAGAACCATACAAGCATCTTCACGTCACAAACACACACACAGACACACTCACGTAGCACACCATGGAGAGACTGAGCAGGGACATTTGTTGGCCACAGCCGCGCAGCAATTTTCTCCCATTAATCTCTCTTTAAATCCAGCTGACCACAGTCGGGGCTGATCCCAGAACAGCCATCGCGACACGTCAGAGCCAAAACCTCAGGTCCTCTAAGCAGCAGCGAGGGGATGATGCGGGTCAAGAGGACCAAATCGGCTGCTCGGCTCACTCGGCTCGCTGGCGGGAGCCAAAGATGGTATTGTACGGTATCTGCATTCCGAGCCGCGCTCAAACCCAAGAGAAACAGGAGAAATTGGCAGGGGACGCCTCTAACGAGCAGAGAGCGAGTCGGCTCGCACGGTGCTCACAATCCGCCCCACTGAGAAGGAGGCAGGCTGAGGAATACGAGCAGGGCGCTCTGGCACAAAACAGATAGGACTAATGACCAATAAGTAGATATGAGTACTGAACTCAACATGTGGTTGCATTTTAGAGCGGCAAGGGAGGGAAAAAAGGCCCTCAGAAGAGAGAAAGTGCTAAAAAGAGCTGCACAGCGCATAATATAAACATGAAAGAGACAGATTTGGCCAGCTCCATCTTAAAGCAACCGAAGGTGCTAATTGAAAATGAAAACCTTTGTCAGACCTCTTTCAAAGAGTCAGACAGCTAATCTGTGAGCTGTATAAAGGTGCTGGTCAGTATTTAGTTGAGTCAGTCACTCTTGAGTGTGTGTGTGTGTGTGTGTGTGTGTGTGTGTGTGTGTGTGTGTGTGTGTGTGTGTCTGTGAGAGTCTGTGTGAGTCTGTGTGTGTTTGTGCGCGTGAGACTGAGCTGACCGTTGCTTGGGCGCTTACCTATCTGCATGACGCGGCCGAAGACGGACGAGTTGTCCACAGTGCTGCAATTCCAGCGGCGGTGGCGGAACTGGAACTGGCACTCGCGGATGCCCGTCTTGGCGCCCTCGCCGATGTACTGCATGTGGTCCTGGTAGAGCTGGCACAGCTTCTTCTGGCCCTTGGACAGGCCGGCCAGCTGACTGCAGAGAGGCTGCGCACCAATGATGTAAGCCTCGGGGATCAGCAACGGATTCATGGCCAGGGACCTGCGTGAGGGGAAACAGCCCCATATAGGCGCGCACACACACACAAAAACACACACACACACACACACACACAGCAGCTCAATTAGTCCCCTACGAAATCTGATCCACTGTGGAAATTACTGTAGGGGTGTGTGTGTGTGTGTGTGGGGTGTTGGGGATAGGAGAAGGGGTGAGAGGTTGTGTGTGTGTGTGGGGGGTGCACAAACACACTCCCTGCCGCTCTCCTCTCTGACACAGTAAATCATTAGCACCTGCGGACTGGTCTGAGCAGTATGTGTATGTACGTATGTGTGTGTGTGTGTGTGTGTGTGTGTGTGTGTGTGTGTAGACGGGACACAGAGAGGCTCGGACACGCTGGATGTAAGATGAGACCCCCGGCCTGTCTGGAGGGGCAGCCTGGGCGAGTGGCGGCCGCTCCCTGGCCCTCTCTGGTGGCTCAATGGGCCTCTTATCTGTGGCACTGCGCGGCCCAGCGTGTAAGAAATATCCGCGGGTGACACTAAGGGGATTTCACTAATGCCATTATTGCCTTAATTGAAGGTGACTTAATGCAGCTTGAGACTCCAGCATTACAAGTGAGGAGAAGGGAGATCAGGTCTACACAACATAAAGTGCAGGTAAACAAACCAAACTCTAAAAACACAATTTCAAAAACATATCCACAAAAAAAACTGCAATCACTTGCTGTTTTTGCTGTCCCCCAGAGAACTGTTGTACATTTATTAGGAATTAAGTGCTAGAGTTGCATGCAATTGCATGTTGGATGCAATTACATTAATTTTTCCTTTGGTAAAATTACAGCTCAGGATCTGAATGCGCACTGTTCCAACCCCAAAAAGCAATGGAGCTGATATCAGTGGAGCGAAACAAACCCAGCAATCAGTAAAAACATCTTTTTCCCTTTAACAAGTACATTTGGGGCTGTTTGATACTTGGCATGACACACTCCTATTTTGTCTTTTCTATTAATGGAAAGAGGAAAGGATCCGCGAGTGCTCAAACACAGGCACATACAGGCATGAAAAAAAGGAACACACACACACACACACACTCCTACGCAGTTCGTGCCTGCACATATTTGGAAATGCTCATGAAAACCACAGCATTCTATGTTTTATATAATATTCATCATTTTGGTTTGGCAATGTGGGGCAAAAGAAAATACAGAGGGGGGGAAACTGGATGTGAGAGAGCGCCTGTGCTAAAGTCAGCATGTTGCATTATTCCTGCATGATTTCATGTGTGGGATACAAGCGCGCACCAACACACACACACACACACACACACACACACACACACACACACACACGGGGGCAAAGGCCAGACTATATGGTGGATAGATGTTCAGACCATCAGGAAATGGAAAGGGCCGTCAGGAGAGGGCATCAGGAAAAGTGAGAATAGTATGGAAAAAATGGAGCAGACATAAAGAGAGACAGAGAGAGAGAGAGAGAGAGAGAGAGCAAAGATGAAGGATAGGGGTTGGTCTAGTTCCTTATCCACACTGTGTCTGGCATTGGCACAACCATCTGTGTCACTGTAGTGTACCTTGTGCACTGATTCCCTCTACCTCTCTTTTTCACACACACACAGCATATGAATGCAGCCCCTGAGCCGGCGGTCTAATTTGGGAGCGGGAAGAGCTAGAGAGTGTGTGTGTGTGTGTGTGTGTGTGTGTGTGCGTGTATACGTGTGATTGTGTGTGTGTGTACGCACCACCAGGAGCTCGCCTCCACCACCACCTGCATGAAGAAGGCCAGGAAGGTGATGGCCACCACGCCATGCCTCGCGTCCATGGAGCCCGTCAGCGCCGAGCACGCCACTCCGTGCCGCCGGAACATTCTGAAAAAGCAGCTCTGGGGGGGGAGCAGGAGCAGGGGAGATCGTGTGAGCACATGGTTCTCTTTCTCTCCTTCACACACACACACACACACACACACACACACACACACACACACACACACACACACAAATACACAAGAGAACAAACATCTAACCCAGGCCACTAGCACCTAATCACAATCATAAAAATGACCCGTGTGTGTGCGCAAGTGACAACGCACATGAAATATGGACTGCAAGCGCAACAGACTGCACCCAAACAGAGAGCGTTGAATGATGGAGGGAGAGAGACAAAGACTGTGTGTGTGTGTGTGTGTGTGTGTGTGTGTGTGTGTGTGTGTGTGTCTATGTCTTCGTGTAAAGTATAATTTGTGTACTTGCATGCACATGTGCTTGCACAGTTCGAGCCTGGGGCCATCGCTGCTTGCAAAGCAGTCATTTGGCAGCAGACTTCAGTGTGAATCACATAGAACTGATAGACGTGCAGCCCAGGAGAATAAAACAGCCTTCAAACCAACCAACACACAGCATTCCTGCTGGACAGTTCACTTTATTCAATGATAAGAACATTCCTTGCTGAATAGGAAAATGGACTGGGGGCACAGGCCTGGCCCTTGGCCCCATTTACCTCAATCTCATTCAATTAGCTTCACCATGGGTGCTAGAATAAGAGCTCCATTGCAACTAAGGGGATTTTCAAATGAAAATTAAATCACTTGTGTATCATTTGTATTAGTAAACTGCCCTTGTCTACCTTCACATCTTATTAAGCTTTAACTCAGCATTTCTCTCTTTCTATTAAGATATCCCTTTGCAACAGCCAAGGATAACTTGATTCTCCTATTAACAAAGGAAATAGCTCTCCTCTCAAAGCATGTGTGGATAAAGAAGTTCAAGCAAAGTATGCATCCTCCAAAAGCCTATTAAAAATCTATAACAAAAAATATTTTCCCCACGAACATCACGGAAGTAGGCTAATGTTTACACCAAAGTTGCACAAACTGTGACTATTGCCTGGGAGGATTGTGTGTACACAAGCAACAATGTATAAGAAACAGAAGGACTATTACTGCTATATTTAGACAACACGTCAGTTTGTTCGTTTTCTAACTGATTCCTCTTGAGCAATGATCGCGCAGACGTGAAAGAGGCCCTCACAACGCGTCAGTCTGTTTCCCTGGTCTCAAGAGCGGCCGCTTCATTCCTCAAGATCCGTCTAAGCACTATGCCCGTGCAGAAGCCCATTACAAGAAATGCTATTTTACAGGAACTCATGTGAATGTCTCTCTAATTTACTGTATCGGGCACAAACTGGTATAATCCAGATTAATGATTATTAGGACTAAACGCTCACGTTTCTGCAGCATTTCTACTTACCATTTTGCACTATTAAATAACAATACTAAGAGACGCACTACAGCAAAGATAAAACAAGTATTTAATTATAGACACAGACATTTCATTCAAAGCAACAAAAACACACAAATGTTTTTTTTTTTTTTACCACATAAAGCTGTTATACCCCAACATGCCTGATTTGTAGAATAAAAAATCAGTCATAAAAAATAATTGAGGCTGTAATATTTATTTTAAAAATATTTGATTCATTTGAACTCGAGTACGCTCTCGCTGTCAAAATTCATCTGTGATATTTTTGAAGGTGCGTCCGCCATGAACAACCAGAGAGCCGCAAAGAAATTGATAAATATACAATTGTTGATTTAAGAAAATATGACTGTAAATAGTAACACATGGCAAGCCTGTATGTTTATTTGTAGTTTAATTAAATATCGTGTTAAAAATGGGCGAATGTGATTCCAATTAGGCCTACATTTCCAACTGAATTTAGCGTAGGCCTAATTTCAAAATCACGTAATGCTGCACACAGCCATGCAAAACTTCGTTTTTAATTGATATTTCACTTCAAATAGCATAACATTGGTTGAGAAAAAGGTAACAAATTAGTGGTTAAACAATTTTCCCTTAGCGCGCCTGAGTTGTGCTTGTGACTGCCAACTCTCCAATTTGCATCTATTCCTGATTCTGGAGAGAAAAGATTTAAAGTAATTTGTCATGGTTTACATTTTCCAGAGTTTCGTACGAAAGAGAAACCGGGCCTCCCTAATAATCATTAAATTCTCCGCCAACTTCTGCATCACACGGGAACATGTGTTTTTATTTTAGACGTTTTAATCCCGTTGATAGGATCTTTAAAATTCCCCGCACTATTGCTGTTCGTTTATGTGAAAAGGAGGGAATACAGTATCGCAGCGGGTATAAACACACTTAAATAAATCATAGTCCATGAGAGCCCAAATACTATCAGGTGGGCCAGACGTATGACTAAATATCTTGGCCTGACAGACTTGTTGTGAAAAGCCAGCGATATAGGACACATCCACGCTCAGTATGGGGCAGTTGAAATATGGAAATATCTCAGTATAAAGAAACGTAAAGATGTACTGTAGGATGCATCACGTTCTTTCTCGTGGAGAGTAAATTGTTAGAGCCTAGTAGAGGTGTAGACTAACTCCGGGTAGGAGACCTAAAACAGGACAGATCATAACTGTTAACCTGTCATAACACCAACCAAGGCGATAAAACAGATCATTGAGTTCGGCAATGCCCATAACTCCCAGCGAGAGAGAAAGACAGAGAGAGAGAGAGCGGGAGGGGGTGCATGGCAGGTTTGCAGACAGGCCCTAGTCATGCCGAGGTCGACTTTTCAGGTGCACGTCGACGAAAGAGCAACGGGAAAAGAAAGGTTAACACTTGCTTATAATCCTCTAGTGCCAGAATCAGTAGGCTATATAAATTGCAAGGAATTTTCACATCACATGGGCTATTCAGGCAAAATGGGAGAGAGGTCTGACTATTTAGTCTAATTCAAGCAATTAAACACTGCATGAATACCAGGGGCTAGGTTACTATTTTACGTATCTTTGGTTTGGTAAGGGTTAACATAATATTAATAGTATGTTGACGGACATTTAAAAGAGTCAATTCGATTCTTCTCCAGGTTTCCATGATTTGCCCCAACAAATGACAGACCCCATTCAAAAATTCCATAAAATCTAAATTCGAAATGTCTGAGTTGATCTGAAGAAGCTGTGCAAGTAAAAAATAGTACACTTACACTTTAGAACCAGAATTACAATACCATACCTTTTCATTTTACAATTCCCCCAACAAAAAACAAAAACATGAAACAAGATGACTCATACTACATTCTCCAAATTACATATTTGATGCTGTTTAAAACTGAATTATTATACTTTACCATTTACAATGCATGCAATAAATCTAAAATAGTTTGTGAAAAACCTTTTACTCGGTCACGAATTCCGACGTATGAGCAGCACGTCAAAAACAGTGTTCAATGTCAGTGAGACGGTGACCCTATTCCTCGACGTCTGAGAGCACACATGAATACTCATTGTTCTAAAAGTGTTCCGATGGTGAAACGTCGGACAACAATCCACCAGAGGGAGCCAACCCCAATAAAGTTGTGGCAAAATATGGACCGACTATGTGTACGGGTTCGTGAGCCTGGGGAACACCAGCAAAACGCTGCATTTTAAAGAATTCCTACACAATTCCGTCTGCGTTTGTTCTCCAAAGATGCAGAATGGCTCTTGGCGTAAAAATACCTTCCCACACATTAGTGAGTATTTTACTAGAAGACATAGGTTAATACAGATTCAGAGGTTTAAAGTTACACTCATTAACCTCAGTAGATCTCACTTTAACAGCTGGATGCATGAAATTCTAAATAAAGACGTCATTATCACTTAAAAGAAGCAAAAGGATGAACAACCTTGCAGGACAGAGAAACTTACCAGGAGAAATCTGTGTTTCTGGAAGGCAGTAATCCACTCTTTCAGAGTTGGCTATCAAACGATAAATTCCAGTGCAGAGGCAAAAGTTAAAGATTTTCCAAATGGCTATTCTCCCCCAAAAATGCAATCCAGGGCACACTGAAGTGTAGAGAATAGGAAAGTGCCCGTTTCTTAAGAGGTAGAGGTTACCAGCCGCCTGTCGCCGTTTTGCCTTTCTTGGTGTGGGTAAGCTGACATGAGACGGACTAAGCAGGGTGTACGAAGGGGGAGGCTATTTACAATGTCCAAAAGCAATCGAAATAATTAGTGGCTCTCACAAACCGTGGGCGTGATGGTGCGGAAACTCTTAATGACAAATAAAATATTCACAAGTGACTAAACGTGTTGTTGGCTAATGCTTCAGCACTCAACTTTTACCGATGCTATTCAAATGTTTTGTCTGTTCTCCAAATTTGCCACACAGTGGACGATTTCCCCGATTTTTGATGCAAAGCTGAATGTAACGAAACCAGTGATGGTTGAAGAAATATATCCAAGTGCTCGGGACTCTGAAATCAGAATGCTCTCTACCTGCTGAAACATCCATACGGGTATCTTCGCTCCAAACATGAAGCAGCTATTCCACCCTCCATTCTGAGCAGGACGTCAATCTCTCCGTAGATCTCTCGGGTTATTGGGAGATTGTTTGTGGAAGTTTGTGATGTCGTGAAGCCAAAGACACCTTTCCAATATCCACGTCAGAAAATCGAAAAAAGTGCCAAATGACAGCTACGATCTTCCCAAAAACCTAGTGCAATGGCATTACGTCCAGCTCTAGTGCAGAGGAAAGTTGGTAGTCGATGTCAAAGACAGAAAAGTGCACTATCGGAGATACCCCTGAACACCGGCTAAATTATGTGTTCCGCACCTCAGAGCTTCAGACTACTTCAGCTTTATCACCTGCCCTCTTGCCTTCCTCTCGCAACTAGCAGATCTTGCCACTGATGCGCGCCGGAAAAACCTACCCGCTGGCGCATGCGCTTAAGGGGTCTTTTTTTCCCCTTCAAAACTTGCTACAAACTTCCCAGAGCCGAGAGAAGTTGGATTCCACATATCACCGCCGTTCAAGTGAAACTGGCGTTAGGCTATTCGAAAAGGAGACAGAAAGGAAACAACAGCACAGGTTAGCGTTTTGGTATGCCAGCGTATGACCAAATGAACTTTGAATGTGCAATTTACATTCCATATTTTTTTTTCTGTCTTGCATAGTTCAACAGCAGGGCGTGCATGTGCGTGTCCCTGTTTTGTTGGTGTAAATGTGAAAACAAAATGAAGCCTTTCATTTTTATTTTGTGGTTTTTATAGGAAACAGAGACGGATTGCCTTTGTGTCGGCAAACTGGCAAACAGACAGTTAGTACTTGGCTACGATGCTATAATTGCATTTAACAAAAGCTCTGATGTAGAACGATCCCTACATTCTGTGCGTGGAATATCATAAGGAGAAGCTGACTTTGCAATACATTGCAAGTTTAGAAGATTTCAGTGACTTCACAGGCTGAATTGTCTTTCTTTGATGAGCCGCAATTACTGTGTCAAAGGTCTGCAGAGCCGCTGAGTCTCAGGGACTAGAGAATTAGGCGAAATTGTAAAAATGGGCGGAACGGCCTATAACAAAACAAGCCTCTCTATTACCTAAAATAAACTCATAAAGTACCTGGGGCTATTGCGCCATCCGTGCCAAACCTGAGTTTTGATTTTCGAGTGCGCAGTATCAAATTACACCTCACTTAAACCCGGAGAACGTGGGCCAGACAGTTTGCTTATGGAGACCAATCTTCCAATTCAGATAAATATGTGTTTAAGCATTATAACAATTTTTATAACTAGAATTATATTGGTGAACACGTTGGACAACATGTATTGAAAAGATGTTGAACCAAGATGGAGAGAAGATAGCATGTTCAGCTTTCCCCTCATTACTTGCAAGATCAACCTATTTTTGATTCTGACAATGTTGTTCATAAAAACAGTTTTTACTTGTTTACAGGGAGCTGTAATTATCCAACTTCGTCGAAAATGAGATGGTGTCATTAGGAGGAATAAAGGAGGAAAAAAGGGTTTTTGAGGTATTTTCATTCAATTTTGGTTTAGCAAATTGGTCATCCGATTTACAATTTGCTGAACCAAAATTGAATGAAAATACATCAAAAACCCTTTCAAAATGTTAGGTTGATTTTGGTTGTTTTTATAGTGCTTCAATGTTCAGATAAAATTACACTTCAAATTTTAATTAAAGACAACACTGAAATGAAATTCATCACACAAATCTACAATGACTTTTATTCAGTTATTTCGTTTCCCCATGAGTGATTCCTATGTCAACTTCTAATACTAACAAATCATTTCCTTCACCCACAACTTGTTGGACACAACGCATGTTTTTGAAATAATAAACTCTCAAAATGGTGTACATGTCATGTAGTCAGTGCAGTTCGGTCTACCTGTAAAAGTTTTTAAAGACACACACACACACACACACACACGCCACACAGGATTTGCCCGTGCCTGTTCAAGGTTACTATCTACATGCCGAGAGGGAGAGAGAGGAAGCGAGAGAGAGAGTTATTGTCTGAAAGCAGCCTTAACTTAGTCTTGGACATAAATCTACTTGAGTACACTGCACTGATTGCACAGCACTCTGGATCAATTTAGAGGATAACTACCTGATATTACCTGAAGACTCTGAGGCCACCTGGATGTGGCCCAGACTAAGACCCACACACACACACACACACACACAAAACCCCAGCACAGAATAGCTCTGATTGTGCATGAGAGGTGCCCTGGAGGAGTTCCACTGGGTACCTCTCCGAGCCCAACAGCCCCCCCCCCCCCTCCTCCCACTCCTCTTTTGTTTCAGATTCCTTCAAAATGGGACACTGTCATCTTCCCCATAGAGCCCAAGCCAAGCTTTACAGAGGCCGCTGAGAGAGCAAGTAAAGCTGCAGACGTGGAAACGTGAGGAGCCCATATAGTTTGACGGAGAGCCGCTTTTTTTATCAGACTAAGAGGAGAGATGTTGTGATAGCATCCTGTCTCTTCCATTCCCTGAAGGCATGCCCGGGCCACTCGCATCCCTCTTGTCATGTGCGCACACACTGCCTGAGGGAACAACCTCCCCCTGGGATGCGTCAAGAAAAATGGGGGTTTGTTTGGACACTGTATTAAATTCGAGTGCTTAGTGCTCAGTGACCTATGAACTCAGGCACTTTACTCTGGAGGGCTCAACTTTGAGGTGGCTGTCGACTGGCAGCCGAGGGTTGTCTCTTTGCGGTTAGCGGAGTGTGTTTTTGTGAGCCGGTGAAGTTTGCTGTAAAGCTCCTGGAGAATCCTGGCTCCTTGTGGTTTGTTATGATGCGAGAGAGAGATGGCTATGATTGCTCTTGCTGAATTCTTGTCTTTGTTTCAGAATGTGTGTATCCCCTCACCTCTCTCTGTCTCTCTTTCTCTCTCTCTCTCTGTGTGTGTGTGTGTGTGTAACAGATGCCACTGGATCAGATTCTGAGGAGATTGCCATTGTGTTGCATGGGGGAAGAGAGGAACAGTTGTCTTGAGGCGTTAGGTGAAAGAAAAGCCCTGAAGGGTTATCAGTCTCGCCAGTGAGTGATAGAGCATTGCAGACTGAAAAAGTGGGAAGAGAGGTATAGATCAAGATGAAGTGACGCAGAAGAACGTAAACAACCGAGGGCCAAGAAGAGTGCATGTTATATAATCTCCCTCTTTCTCTCTCTCAAGAGCTGCAGTGCTGTAAAACAAAGTGTTCATCTAATGGCGCTGTGTCACTTTTTAGCATCTGCCTTCATTTTACTCTTGTTTTCATGTTCCAAGTCACTTTGCTACTGTTCAGTTCTAAATGTTACCGTATGCGATGGCACATCTACCTGTCTGTGTGCATAATTATGTTCATTTGTATATCAGATGATAAATTGATGGGATGTCACTAATACTTCAGCAGTGCCATGTCATATTCAGCCTTTCTTTCTTTCTTTTTATATAGATACTACTCAGTGTGTGTATGTGTGTATGTCTGTGAAAGGGGTTAACATGTTTTCATGTGTTTCCACTGAGTGGCTGAAGTGTGACTAACCATAGTGGATCTGCGGCTACTTAAGCCAGACTAGTGGCATAACTGGACAGTGATCTCATCTCTCTCTAACCACCCCTCTAACCACTGACCTCCCAGACCACATCCTAATCACAACCACACCACCGGCCCCCCTCCACCCAACCCCACCACCGTAAAGAGGAATCCCCGATTATAACTCCTAAACCATAACCCCCCACCCCACACACACACATTCACATGACCACATCTTAATTATAACCATGCAACCTCCGCCTTAAAACACACACATACACACACAAACACATACACATACATACAGATACACTTCCAGAAACAGTAAGAGTGAATCTGATTCAAGGACATTCAAAGTCTCTCAATACCAATCGACTGCTGTAAGGCTCTCACTCAGTCACAGCTTCATCTCCATATGCAGCACTCTCCCTGACTAACAGTCCCTGTCCTGTGCAACCCCATTCCAGAGTGACCACAGCTGAGTTCCTTTTTTTTTTTTTTTTTTTTTTACGACGGCTCCACCAAACTCCTTCCACCAATCACAGGCAAGCGCCCCCCGAACCCTCTCGCTGTTGTCACCCGGCCACAACACTGGCTTTCCAGAAGGCCGTGTCCTAATAGCTCATGTCCCATCAAGCTGTCAGGCAGTAAAACATGGTGTTCCCACTTTTGACTGATCTGTTTGTCCCCAATCAGTGGTATCTCAAAATTCCTCAGCACTGATGATGGCTGCATTCGGAGCAATTCATATAAAATTCCTGGGATGCATTTTATGATGTGAATTGCTGGCTCGTCCCACCCATACGGTTCAAAGAATTACTCATCCTTACAGGGCTGTACACACACGGCAGTGTTTTTTTTTTTTCTCTTGCAGTTAGCTGTGCGCTAATTAGATGAAATATTGCGAATACGACATGAATGAGCTGCCGATGGGAATAAGACATGACGCACGTCACGTTTATAGCATCTCTGGGAAAACCGCCCTGCCATTGGTGCCCTCTAATCGACGGCAAAACGATGTATCATTCTCGTCACCACCCCTCATCTCATTCAACACAGATGGAGCCGAAATCTACCCCCCCCCCCCCCCCCCTTAGTTTACCTCGGCAACCTATCAGCCTGGAAGAGCTGGTAACACCCCCACCAGGAGCCACCAGCTCGCCACAACCTAAGCACATCAAACCACTAGTCTTCCCCTCTGTCCCCCACCGATACTCCACCCCCTCCCCATGCTCAGCTCCTTCTCCTGCGGGTGCAAAGCTGGGCAACATCTGGGTGAGTTTATGAGGGACAGAGGGGAGCTGGAACCGTTTCAACAAGAGAGAAAGCGTGCAAGAGAGATATTGTGAGTGTGTGTGTGTGAGAGAGAGAGGAGAGAACATATGTTGTTCTTTTATATCATGTATCAATCACTTAAAGGTGGGCAATTTCAAAGAAACTGCTATGCCCTCATATTGGAAATGTAATAATGACCATCGTCCTTTATGCAGCATGGATTCCAAATCTGCTCTTCTCCATTATAGATGCACAGGGAGACAGTGAATTAAAGAAAAGCAAACCTTTATTGAATGAGCAGAAACAAACAATGCTTCAGAGAGAAAAAAAACTCTTCAAGACCAATGTAAAGATACTTGCAGATCTGTCACAAACATCTCCATGACGTAGCAGAGGACAGTGACACATGCTCACAGTCCAGTACAGCGGCAAGTCCCTTCTATACTGTATAGTATAAATAATAAGAGCCTGAACATGCCACACACACACCACACACACATAGATACAGAACATTAAATATGTACACATACAGTACACACAAACACACACAATGCTGACTTTGTTGAGACTTATCACCTTAATATTATACTTTATATAATATTCTATGCATTATATTTTTATTTCTTAGATAAAGAAATACGAAAAAGCAAGTGCTGCACCCACTAGATTCATGAGGATATCAACCTACAACCATTATATGTACCAAGTGCGACAATTTTATAGTATTTCCTGATGATTTCCCGTAAAATGAGACGCATACTTACTGAATACTTTTTTAAAAATTTAGAACATAATATATTAATGAAGTATATGTATCTTACTGCAAAAACATATTTCTTTTAACATGAGATAATTATGCATTAAAAAACATAATTTTTGCAGGGACAAAATTGTTTTTTGCAATCTAATAGAAATAAGTTGTAATGTCAACTAACTTATTTACTTTTGCATTAGCCAAATGTTATCTTAATTCTTATTTTTTTTATTGCACATTCACATACGCATACAAGGCATCAGAGAAATTAAGAGACATGGTTTCAATGACCATAGTTCATGTAAACATGCCAAGGAAGCTCCGCTCAGAACATTTAAAGAGAAGCTATTTTTTTTTTTGAATATTTTTCCAATGAAAATTGAGGAAGTCATAGTCTCTGGTATAAAATATATCCTTTAAAATAAATAATTTGGTTCTAAATTATTTTGCTGTACAGATACATTTATAAGATGAGAAGTCTAGTCAACGCCAGCTTTACTTTACACACACACACACAACACTACACTACACTACACTACATTACATTACACTACAATCTAATACAATGTATTTATTCAAATGACTGGATATTGTATATTCTGGACTTGGGTTCTTGAATGTAATAATAGTATTAAGACATTCTATTATTCAAACCGTGCTTGCATTCTACTGTACCTTCCTGTTCACTATAAAGCTTTACCATAAGCCTGAGAAACCCTTAAATATGTGATAGAGGTCCATTTTACACACACACACACACACACACACACACACACATTCACACGCACACACGATTCAGTTGAATAATTAAACAAGAAAATGGTGAAAAATATATATAAACAGCAATCCAATCAATAGAAACATTTGCATTGTCTGACATAGAAAACAGTATGGATAAAAAGAAGAGCATTGGGTATATGGCAGAGGACTCTTACAAAAGTACAAATATTACAGTCAAATGAAAAAGAGAGAGAGATAAAATATAGATGTATTCATTCACAGTGCAAACACACACAGCAAGTCCTGCACACAGAAAAAAAGAGCATTCCTGAAGGAGATTTTCTTTTTCAATACACAACTCGAAGAACCTTTAAAGAAGGGTAAACAAGACCTTTT
>NC_063192.1:10775111-10795111 GCF_017589495.1 Alosa alosa
AACCATCATTCAAACACTCGCCATTCTTCTCTCCCTTTCATTCTTCCTTCCTTTCTTTCTCTCTCTCTCTTCTTTCAGGGTTGGAAGGCTGTGTTTAAAAAACGATGTATGCCCAACCATGTCATGGCGCCCCCTCGACTGTGCAAACAGCTTTTAAAATAACCAGCCCTTCACTGATGGCTTTAAAATCAGCCTGGATGGTCTTTGGATGAGGGAGACAAGGGAGGAAGACAAATAAAACCATTGTGTTTATGCTTTTTTTCCCCTCTTTTCTTTCTCTCTCTCTCTCTCTCTCTTTCTCTAGCTCTAATTTTTTTCAGCCCCCCCCCCAAAAAAAAAGAAAACTCTTGTGGAATTTAGGAGAGACCGTGAGGCTGTCCGTTTCCTGTCCAGGCCCTTTCGGGTGATTGGCCGCGACTCTGGTCTTCCACAACCATCCATTACGGGCTGTAAATAAATAAACAGCTGAGGTAATTTAACGGGGTGCCATCATTTGTTATGCAACGGGACAAACAGGGGAGAGGTGGGTGGGAGGCGAATGAATAAGAGTGAAAGGTAGCGCTGAGGTGTTTTTTTTGCTCAGGTTACCCTCCTGTCCGCTGTCTCCCACTTAAATTAATGATTTTGGGGCCCAAGAATCAACAAATAAGGCACAGGGGGCCCCCCGTCGTCATAATGGAAAAGGCCCTGGGTCTGGAGGGGGGTGGGGGGTTCCATGCACGGGGGATCTGCTCCAGTAGAGCTCAGTCAGCACCTCGCCAACAGAAAACAAAAGCCCACAGCACAGAGCAGTGCAGCCCAGGGCCACAGCTTTCATCTAACACAGCCTCCATAGACCAGATCGCATTAGGCTGGAGGAGTATGGAGAGCAGACCCTGCATACACATACCACACACAGACACACACACTCACACAAACAGACAAACACACAGACACAGACACACAAGCACACAGACAGACAAACAAACACACAGACAGACACACTCACACAGACACACAAACACACAGACAGACAAACACACAGACACAGACACACAAACACACAGGCAGACAAACACACAGACACACAAGCACACAGACACACAGACACAGACACACAAGCACACAGACAGACAAACACACAGACACAGGCACGGACACACAAGCACACAGACACACAATGCGCACAAACATAAACAGAACACACAGGACATACACACAGCTCAATGCACACATAAATGCATACTGTATTCAGGAAGATGGACGCGCATACACAGAGACAGTGCAATGCAGGGGAGTTTCCTCCACGCCGAGACACAGGAGCACAAAACATGCTCCAGAAGAGAGAGGGGTTGTCCACTGAATGTGTACCGCAGCGAGGGAGTGGCCTATCAACATATGGAGCAGAGAGTATTCTTCTTTTCATTTATGAGGAACAAAGATGTACTGAGTATGTTCAAGCAAGTGTGTGTGTGTGTGTGTGTATGTTTCCATTTGATGTGTGTGTGTGTGTATGTTTCCATTTGATGTATGCGTGTGCAAAAAGGCCACATGTGTCCACCCTGCATACCACCAGCATGTGTATTGTATACATGTCCGTGTACAGCATGTATGCTTATATTTATTAAATTTTATGTCTGTTATCAGATTTATGCCACCTTGCAACTTCTATCCAACTTGGGTTTGATGCCAGTAAAGCTTTCTCCCAGTAACTCATGATAACATCTGGCTTCTATATACACACTCTGAAATACACTGGCTCTAAAATTAGACTTCTGCCCTGTTCTGCTCTGAGTCCTACTGTAGTCCTGGCTTTTAACCAGTGTTGGTCTGGTGACATACTTAACTTTCTAACTCTGGCTTTTCACTTGTGCTATGGTCTAACTCTTGACCTGAACCCTTATCTCTACAATCCTATAACTATAACCTCATGATCGTAAATCATGACCCCCCCCCACCCCCCTCAGCTTTAAATGGAAGAGCTAAATCCTAGTCTGGTACCTCGACTGCTTAAAACAAACTGTGCTATTTAGAACAAAAGGTGTACTGAATGTTCCAGCATGTCAAGGTGATTCTTGGGTGGGGTCTGGATATATCCTAGTAGATGAAAACAAACAGTATCTTTTTGATCAAGAACATATGATAAAAAAAAACCCACAATGTTAGACCAAACACGACACGCATGTGAAGCTTATATGAAAAAGAAAAAAAGAAATCCGTCCAGAATGCAGTAAAGCTGGCCTCCACCAGCGTACACAATCAGCCATTCAGTCCAACTGTCTCAGGCGGGCGGTCTAGTGCTAGTGTTTTGAAGAAAGCGGCTGGCCAGATCAAGTGCAGCGTACTTAAAGTCCATTTTCCCCTCTGATGAAGCTCGTGACGTACACACACTTTGCTCCTTGCGGCTGTTCTGGAGTCAGTCCCCCTGGTTGGGCCCACAGCAGAGCGGGGAGAGGGGGTAACGGTCAGCGCTGACTCTGGATCAGCCCTTAAGGGGTGGGCAAGCGAGCGGAGCGGGGCAGACAGAGGTCTGTTTATCCCTGAGCTGCGGGGTAATTAGGGCCTGGAGCTGCTAGAAGATCAAGGTTGGCAGATCTGAGCGTGTTAATCACAGGCTGTGGCTGCTGGCTAACTAACACCTGGGGAGAGGAGAGAGAGAGGTTCTCTCCTTCTCTCTCTCCCTGACTGCTTCCCTCCTTCCCACCCTCCCTCCATCTGTCTCATTCTCTGTGCAGACTCCAAAAAATATTTATTTCGCTTCTGTTCAGTGTTCTGCTGCGTTCCTGGTGCACATGAGGGATCTGTAGCCTCCAGAGTGCTCGCCTTTATCTCTCTGTGTCTCACTCCCTATTCTCATGTTCATTCGGCCGACATCCACTAACACTGATCTCAGGCCAGTTTGTCTTGCCAGGAGTTCATTAATACAGTCAGCGTCTTTGTTGTCGGCCCCCGCGACTGAAGGAATGTGACACGTTTGAGTGATGCCTGACTGACGCGATCCACCTCGCGGTCCCCCCGGCTGCTTTAATATTTGCTGGCTAATTAAGCCGGCCCTTTAATGGGCTAGTTAAAATGGAGCCTGGACTTCTTGTCGTTCGCACAGCACTCATGTGTGAAGTAGAGAAACGAGCTTGGATCGCCCCCTCATTCCTCAGGAAAGACCCATAAACCTCCTCGGACTGATGGACGGCGTTTGAGTCTTTGGAGCTGTAAGGCAGGTCATTTTTCGCCCTCCTCTCTTGGCATCCATGGCTCCAGAGTAAGCCTCTGATGAACATACTGTACTGTCAGGCTCTCCTCCCACAGTTCCGCCTGACTGTGTGTGTCTCTCTCTCTGCCCACGTCCATCTCAAACCCGAGATGCGCTGCGTTCCTGGACATCCCTCATCCCATCCCACCGAGACTTGAAAGGGTCAAACAGTGGGGGAGGCCGTTCCCATGTAAGCCATGTCAACAGGCCACGGGACGTATAGAAACCCCCTGTTTTCCACTCCATTTAATAAAACGTCTTATTATTAAATATGACTTCCTCATACCCTACAGGGCAAAGAATGTGAGTGACGTGTGTATGTTTCCGCATGGACGAGGAGGGGAAAATGGCTGATAGCCATAATTAACCGTTATAAATGAAGCAGCGTTCATGAAGAGAGCAGCCAGATGGTATTTGGTGGGCCCAGTGTTTACGGAGCTTACACTTGACAAAAACTTAAGAGAATGTAGAGGTCAGAGGTTTAGTGAGTCAGTTCATTGCTTGCCTGTGAAGCCCACTTCTTCAATAGCAGCTGGCTGGTTGATGGTCGGATGCAGGAAGTGTGTGCGAAGGAAAAGAAAGGATGCCAGAGAAGGAAGAGAGAGAGAGAGAGAGAAGAGAGAGGGAGCGCTTTTTTTCTTTTATGAGGTGAAGTGAGTTTCACCTCGAACGGAGAGGCGCAGGAGGTCCGCCGTATCCCAGGGACCCTTTTTGCCTCGCTTGGGGTTAAGCATCTGCGTGCTGTCTGTGTCCGCTCGGCCATCAAACGGCGCAGCACTTATTAGCAAACACTTACTCGGTACAGGCTCTGGCCCTGGACCTTCAAAAGCCCCCTGCTGACCAGCAAACTGCAAGCGGGATATGAGTTTGGGAGGGTGGAGAGGTGTCTGGTGAGCGAAAAGTGAGTGTGTGTGTGTGTGTGTGTGTGTTAATGTGTGTGTGTGTGTTAATGTGTGTGTGTGTGTGTGTGTGTGTGTGTGTAAGTGAAAGTGTTCATGTGTGCCTGTCTGTGTGTGAGTAAATATACAGTCATCCACCACATCTTACAACAGAATGATTTTAAAGCATGACCTGTCATTTCTACTGAAAGTCTAGCCCTCAGATTAAGGATTGTTGCAAAGTGGAGTGGAGTTCCTTACTTCTTCCTAACTTCAAACCCCAACGCAAATGTACACACACGCTTGAAGGTCCATTCACTCTGGGTATACATCAGGCCTCGCAACTCTTACCTAAGCCTAAGCCAACTTCAAGTAAAAGATCCTACTCCACTCCAACCCCCCAGCCCCTAGCCTAAGCAGTAGTAATGTAAACTTGTAAAAGAATTTTGCAAAAATCTGTGGGACCACCTATGCGTTTTTTGGTAGACGCAGGTCTTTCACTAGCAATTATACTGTAACTCCAACCCCCCCTGCCCCCCCCCCCCCCATTACCCCTCAGCTCTCCCCCATCCTCTTGTTTAAATCAGTAAATTCAATTACGGCTACAAAATTTCCTCTACTCTACCTACCAAAAGAAATGAAAACGAAGCCATTCTGCGCAGAGTGGGGTGCGCAGGTGGGTGATCTTTGAGAGGGTGGATGTGGCATTTCAGCCTGGCAGAATTCAACATTTCTGAGCAGCGGAGAGGGAGAAGGGAGACAGCTCAGCCCAGTTTGCCCACGGGACTCTCAGTGCACTTTTTCCACCTTCAAGAAACAATCTAAATACAATTAGGGCACGAGGAACCGAGAGGATATTTTCCCACTGACACAACACACCAGCAATCCGATAAACAGTTTCAGAATAGCACAAACACACACATTCTCTGTCTCACTCTCACACACACACACACACACACACACACACAAGCACAATCACACCATATGTAGTGAGGGAGAGTTTTCGGCTAAAAAATGTGGCAGAAATCAGTTGACCCCTCCAAATGCGAGTCTCTCGCTGGCTAAATGGCCGCTCAGCGAAAGCAAACATTCAAGTGACAGGCGGATGAGGTGAATTCTGATGCATGGGCGCGCTGGTGACCCTCGCCTCTTGGCTTCAAACGCTCGTTAGAAAAAGGGAACCCTCTAACGCGGCGCGGCTGACACATGAAAGCGCAACATGACGTGACGTGACAGGAGGGACGCCTCGGGTCGTACGGTATACGTCGCCTCAGCCCCTCGGCCTGTGCGAAAGAAAAAAAAAAAGAAATGGCGAATGCCATCTCGCTGATGGTGGAAAAACCGCCCAGCGGGAGGCGAGGTGTCGGAGGGAGCTCTGGAGGGCACTGAAGTCCCTGGCACGGCCTCAAAACGTGCCTGAAGAAAAACACTTCAACGTTACGGCCCCCGGCTCAGAGCACAAGGGAGCCGTTTGACAAACACATCGAAAGCTCTGTGTTCAAAATGGAGGTTGGGTTCCACCATGAAATGAACAACCCCCAGAGGAAATTCCTCTACATGCCGCGTAGCCTTGAGTTCGTGTTCTGTGTGGTGCGGTGTGGTGTGGTCCTCGAAATTGTGTGTAGGAGTTCGATAAACGCCTCATGCAAAAATGCCGCTACACTAGCATCAAACATGGTGCTGGAGGTGAAAATGGCTATGTGACGCGACCACAAAGTGCACATTTTAGAAGTGGCTTGAATCTGCCAGCGCCGCTACTGCAGTGATACAAGAGCAACCGCAGGAGAAATGATATTCTCCACACTGATTTACATAGGAGCTCCACGTGCTGCCTCACAAGCTCATATGGCCCCCATGCAGTCACACACACACACACACACACACACACACAATCACACACACAAATGCATACACACACACAAATGCATACACACACACACACACACACACACACACAATCACACACACAAATGCATACACACACAGACACACACAAATGCACACACACACACACATGCGTATACAGTGGTTTTGTGGTTTCCGGTCACCCTGTCCTGTATGGGGGAGTACCGGGTTCAGAGCCCAGTGGCAGGTGATGGGAGATCAGCTGAGGGGAATGAGGGAGGCAAACACACACACACACACAAGCCCTGAACACAAGAGAGGAATTTGAGAGTTTATATATGGGGGAGTCTTTATATGTTTGTATACTGTATGTGTGAAGGGGATGAGGGCTTAGATGTATTCATATGTGGGCTGTCTGAATCCAGGTGAGTTTGTGTAATCATGTTTGCCTGTGTATGTAGACAGAGAGAGAAAGAGGAGAGAGAGAGAGAGAGAGAGAGAGAGAGAGAGAGAGAGAGAGAGAGTGTGTGTGTGTGCCTGAGTGTGTGCACTCATTTGTGAGCATGTGTGAATCTGCAAGGAAAGCACTGGACTTCCCTGATGCACAGTCTACAATTAAGCATTTCCGCCACACAGCCATGTGATCTGGCCCTAATGACCCACTCCTTAATTTAGCCTTTAATCCCTCCACCCCACTGAGCGAACACATCCCCTGTCTAACAATCACATCAAGACCTCCTTCTCTCTCTCCCTCCCTCCCTCACTACTCATTCTTTCTTTTCCCTCCATTCTTCTCCCCACTTTTCTTCCCCCCCCCTCCCTTCTCCCTTTCCTTGACTTTTACAACTTCCTCCTGGTTGGGACTGCAGTTCTAACCCAAACAAAACTCCATTTTTCAGTTATTGGCCCTCATGGCAGGTAATGGAGAATCAGGCTAATTATCCCTACAGCTGTTTTCACTCGTGCTTTATGTAAGCAATACCTGGCTGATCCTGGGAGCAACAGTGAGGGCCTTCTCTGTGCTCCAGGCCTCAAGGTCTACTGGCACTGGGACTGCTCTGCACCCTCTCTCCACTACTACTACTGCCCCCAGCCTCTCTGCTGACCAACCCTTAGAACAGCCCCCAGTCCACTCACACACACTTACTAGCACGCAACACACACAACATATGTACAAAATCAGTTGTTACAGTGACAGGACCATTTGACGATTCCAAGTTTGTGACAGAAAAGAGAGATAGAGGGAAAGAAAGAAAGAGAGTGAGCAAGAGCTAGAGAGAGATTTCTCTCTGCGGAGTGAAAATAAAAAGCAGAGTGAGTCTGAAGCTGGATTAATGAGTCAGGCCCCGACTGCAGGCGCGGCTCCGGCTCAAATTAGAACCATCTCTGGCCGTCACAGGGGCACGGGGTGGGGTCCTATGGCTGGGGCTGGGGGCGCTGGTGGGGGCAGAGGGGGAAAGCCCACATGGACTAATTACATAATTTCCTTCATCTGAGCAAACACTGGCTGAGCGAGGGGCAAACGGGAGACCCCCGAACGCAAGGGCCTGGCCAGCCCCTCCCCTCATCTCCTCGCCTCAGCACCAGTCGCCCAGGACCCGCTACGTTTCCACACTGACAGACAGCAGGGGAGAGACAGAGAGAGAGAGAGAGAGAGAGAGAGAGAAAGAGAGAGAGGGAGAGAAAGAGAAAGGCCACAGACCCAATGTGTCTCCATACAGTCCAGGCTTCTGGCTCAGGGCTTGGGCTGTTTTACTGCTCACCATGGAGGGAAATGAAACATGCCCAATGCCCCATTATATAATGCTAACGCTAACCTCTTATGGTTGCTCACCACCACCCGGGCTAACCGAGAGAGAGAGAGAGAGAAATGCCAGTCTAAACACAGAGAAAAAGAATGGAAAGAGAGAGATTATTGAGCAGTGGATAGAGGAATCCTAGAGCAAATATGAGGAATGGATGAAAGGAGAGGGTGAGAGAAGAGAGGAAGAGTGGAGTGAGTGCTGTCTGCTGTCACCTCCTCCTCCTCTCTCAACAACTCATCTCTCTTTCTCCTCTCAGCAGTCAGTGAACACACCACTAGGGGGAGATCCATATTGATCCAGACATCCCAGCCATTGCACATGTGACAGAGACAAAATATTTATACATGAAAAATATGCTAGATAAAAACACATGCATCAGCTCAGGTTGGACTTATTTGTTTGATAGGGCCGAAGGAGTGGTTGCCGTGGCGATCTGGTTCTAGTTCATCACAACAAACATGTGTTGATTAAAAACCGTCCTCCACTGGCTCAGGCTAGTCTCGTACGGAGCTCTCTCTCCTTCCTCTGGCGTCGCACAGATCATGGAGCGATGGAAAATGTCTATGTAATGATGCGTATGCGTATGTGTGTGTGTGTGTGTGTGGGGTTATTGCTCTGCAAATATTTTATTTGCTTGTCATCTGAAGAGAAGAGTATATGATGCAGAAGAGAAAAGAACGAAATGAACATGGCTACATCCCATCCATATCTCTTGTCAGTGATAGAGAGAGAGAGAGAGAGAGAGAAAGAGAGAGAAAGGGAGATAGAGAGAAGCTGGAGGCGGTGGTGTGAAATGGTGGTAGTAGATAAATTCTCCCTGGTTGCCAAGGTGTCCCAATTAATAAGTCATAGGGGTGAAATCTGAAGATCACACTCCTGTGCGGACTGCTGCAGGTTGTTTTGACATTGGTGTACACACATCCTTCACAGGTAGGAGGAGAAGGGTGGTGGGGCGTTTCTGGCAAGAGGAAGCTAAAATGTTAATTTATCACAAATAGTGCTTTGGGCAAAAGAGAACAAATCTTCATGCAGGCCTGTGTGTGTATATATGGGGTTTGTGCAACAGCAGTAAAACAGGAATCGTATCTGGGCAACCCCCACTAATAACTCCAGTATTCTGTCTCTTTCTCTTTTCACACTGATCTCTCTCTCTCTCCCTCTCTTTGCCCTTCCTCAATGTCATTGTTTTTATTTAGCTGATAAGATTAGTTTGTTTTAATACAGTGACATCTCCGTTCTCAATACCTTATTAAGGCCTATTCACACCAAGAACGATAACTATAACCATAACCATAACGCTAAAAGCGTTCACACTGAACAACGATAAACAATGTCTCTCTTTGTGTTAATGAATGTGACGGTTAAGATTCAATGGTTTCTGTTTGGCTATTAGCTTTTTATTGTTCTGAAAATCACTCTGAAAGTGATCCCCAACGATATCGTTCTTCATGTCGTTATCGTTATAGTTTATGTGTGAACATAGTCATTCATATTGACAAGAACAATATTTATTTTTAGTTATCATTATCGTTCTTGGTGTGAATGGCCCTTTACTCATAATGGCCCAAAATGCATTTACGGATTAATGGTGAGTATAGTTCATAGTCTCCCCCCAAAGCATGGGGGAATAACCTAAGCCAGGAGTACAACCAAGGACCCCTTTACCTGCCTTCAAATCAAACATACAGGTTTTGACTTTAAAGGTCCAAATGCACCGGCATCCTGACACTCAACCAGGCTCTGGTGAAGGATGTGGAGGGAGGGGGGTGAAATCTGAGCCCACATTAAAGCACCTTCTGGCAGGTAAAGGATCAGAGAGCCCCCCATCCTCCCAGCCCTGTTGAGGGGGGTTCGTCCTGAGAGCGTCTATCGGAGCACCATCTGGAAAGAGAATCTGAAGGTACCCTGATGTGGGGGAGAGATAAGGGAGAGCGATGGACATCTGAAATGCCCATGGACCCCCATGCTTCAGATGGGTGGAGGGGGGCTCGGCAAAGACTGCCTCCCAGGAGCGCAGCTCTCCCATGGGGGTCAGCAGGGTCAGGGGCAGGGGAAGGGGTGCTAAACGCTGGGGAGGGACACAGCTGTAGTTTTGGAGATCTTCAAAGATGATAAATGAGCACACTTACACACATACAGTACATCCACATGCACACGCACGCACGCACACACACACACACACACACATACATACACACACAACTCCTTGGTCAGACAGAGATATGATGTGATGCAGGCATTATCTGAGCGCACATTTACACATACTTTGTAACACATTCCAAACACAGACACCCAAACACACTTCTGCATATATAGACTGCTCCGCATTGGCCGTGGAATGCTCTCTGTAACCGCCGCACCAGCCAGCACACAAAGAGTAAAAAGACGAGCCGCCATTGCTGCCGCCGCTGCTGTCGGCAGCCTACGAGTCATAATTCATATTCATACTGCATTTCATATGGAGTCAGACTCTCTCTATCGCTCTCTCTCTCCCTCTCTCGCTCCAGCAACAGACACAAAGCAGAAGAGAGTCAAGGCCGCCCTCTTCTTGGAAAACCTAAAAAAAAGTGGAGGGAGAGAGAAAGAAGGATGGGGGAGTTGCATGCTGGGATGTCTGTCTACCCCGAAGCCAGTGCCATGTTGTAATCAAAATCACAGCGTCAACCATTTACAGTTTTGGCTGTCTATGGCTGACGTGAGTGGAAGATCAACCTCCTGCTTCCTGTTCCCAATTTGTGCCTTTTTCTTTGTCTTCATCTGTCTTTCCTTCCAACCCCAACTTTATTTCATCAACAGCTCTCCCAAAAATAATCTCTGTAGACTGGGGCTGATTAGCTGTTTGTTAAGATCCGGTCTCTGATGGACCCTAATGGTCCATGCTTCCCCCACCTCTGCTCTGCTGTCCTCTGCTCTCCTTCTCTCCTCTCCTCTCCTCTCCTCCTCCTCCTCCTCTCCTCCGGGGCTCTGGTCCTGTGTGGTGCCGCGCTCCCTCGCTGTGAGTCCCAGACCGACCCCCCGCCGGGGCGTCTCACCGTCCATAAAGCAGGAATTTTTATCAGCCGTGAAGACATGGCAGCCACCCAGGGCTGCGCAAAATTCTATTTGGACATATACAAATCTCTCTCCGTGAGCACATGGGGTCCTGGGCTGAGGCCCGCGAAGCGGAGCGGAGAGGAGCAGAGAGGAGCAGCAGTGCCGATCGGATCGGATCGCCTCCCCTCGCCTCCTCAGAGCTGGTTCTGCTCTGGGCTGAGTTTGCTCTACTTCTTGGAGGACTGCAGTGAATGTACAATACAGTAGAGGGATGGTGCAGAGGGAGTGAGTGTGTGTGTGTGTGTGTGTCTCTGTATGTGTGTGTGTGTGTGTGTGTGTGTGTGAGAGAAAAGAGAGAGAGAGAGGGATGGTGTGTGCGTGTGTGTGTGAGAGAGAGAGATGTGGGGGGTATGAGAGTGAGTGTAAAAGAGAATGTATGTGTGTGAGAGAGGGTAGGTGATCAGAAAGAGAAATAGGTAGACAAAGAAAAAAGTGAGAGAGAGAGAGAAAGAGTGTGTGACGGAGAGTGACAGAGAAAGAGCAAGAAAATGGGGGTGTGTGGGGGTGGAGGGGCAGTTTGGGGAGTTAGGAGTAGGTTTTTGCAGGGTGTGTGTGTGTGAGGGGGAAGGGGCTGTATTTACATTTCATCTCAAATCTATTTAGGATCATTTGAACCAGTTAAGAAAATAAATTTGATCCTTAAGATCTCAATCTGGTCCTAAGGAAAAACAGAGAGAGCGAAGTGGAGGGGTTCACCTTTTTTACACGTGAAAGCCAGGAGAGCTCGCCACTTCCAGCAGTGGATGGATGGATAGCCAGGAAGGAGGGGAAAAAAGGCCGAACGAGAGAGCAAAGAGAGCGAAAGAAAAAGAGGAGAGAGAAATAGGGAGGGGTGTACGGGGCGTTCGAGTACCTCTGGATTTCCTGGAGTCTTCCAGGCCGGGGGCTGCTGTTAGCTCACCTCACCTCAGTAGCTGAGATAACACCCTCCTCACCCCCCACCACCGACACCCCCCCAACCCCAACTCTCAGGCCTGGAACACAAGTCCGCGATTCATCGATTCAGGTGACGTCTTCCCTCGGCATGGAAAATTCCGGCATGTTTTTTCGGGGATTTAGCGGGAGGACAGATACGGATCTTTTATCGTCGGTGCGGCTTTCCCCGAGGATTCGGAGTGGAGTTTCCGACATGCGTTTCGCTGCTGGGGGAGTGGGAGGGGAGGTTTGGACACAGGGACAGACTTAGGGGCCTGCTGTCTCGTACGGGTTTGGGGGAGGGGGGTTACACAAGCGCGTGGGATGGTCAGAGAGAGAGAGAGAGAGAGAGAGAGAGCGCCATGATCGATATAAAGCAGCCTGTTTCATGCTGTCATTCGGGAGCGGAGCAGCGTTTCATAAATAGCTAAGACAAACACACGACATGAAGGCAGCAGTGTTCATCCACAGACACATCCCCTGTGATCCATTTTTAATGTTGTTATGGTCTCTGAGTCTGTATGTGTACTGTATGTGGGTGTGTGTATGTGTGCATGTGTGTGTGTGAGAGTGTGTGTGTGTGTGTGTGTGGCAGGTGGTCTGTCCTTACTCTGCACTTCCTCTGAAGCCATGACAGCTGCTTACTCACAGTGAAGGAAAAACCCCTTCAGTCCATACAGCAGCAGCTACACACCCTTCCACCCTTCTTACGTAGGTTTGCATGAGTGCATGTGTGTGTGTGTGTGTGTTTGTGTGTGTGTGTGTGTGTGTGTGTGTGAGAGAGAGAGAGAGACAGAGAGATGGAGGTGCACACACATACTGTACAGTATTCTCTCTCTCTCTCTCTCTCTCTCTCACACACACACACACACACACACACACACACACACACACACACACACACACACACACACACTGGGAGGACGCCCAAATGTATCCCACACAAACACACTTTTCAGACAGGGCCGTTGTGAGACATTTCTTCTGTTGGGCCTGGTGCAGGTCTGCAGCTTTCTTCCCCCTCGCTGTCTGACATCAGCTGCCAGTGGACTGGGAACTGTGCAGCTTTTTGGGGTGTGTGTGTGTGTGTGTGTGTGTGTGTGTGTGTGTGTGTGTGTGTGGGTGGGGGGTAGACGGGCTGCAGTTACCCCCCAAACCCACCCCAGCCCGTCCCGTCTGAGCGCACGTCACTCTCCGCCGATGCCGACGCCCGGTGCCAATCTCCCCCTGCCCCGCTGATTGGATCCAGATTGGAGCGCTGGACCAGGCTGCAAATGACCACTCAATGTAATGTTTCAGCTGACAGCAACTCCTTAGCCCCCACCCCAATCCAATTACACACACATATACACACAGACATATACACACACACACACACACACACACACACACACACACACACACACACACACATACACACAGACACACACACACACACACACACACACACACACACACGCACACACACACGCACACACATACACACACACACTTACAGTTCCCAAAGACAAAATTACTTTAAAATATGGTTTCAGCTATTTGACTTTTCCTGGCTGGGATTCTTAATGAACTATGTCAGTGTGAGCATGTGTGTATGTGAGAGAGCGTGGACATTTACTGCAAGTATGAGGCAACAACATGCCAAAAATCAAATACATAAACGCACTGGGCAGTGCTTAGCAATCAGTGTGTGTGTGTGTGTGTGTGTGTGTGTGTGTGGGTGTGTGGGGGGACATTGAGAGAGAAAAAGAGAGAAAACAACAGAGAGAGAGAGAGAGAGAGATAGAGAGAGAGCTCCACCAATGCAGAGATCGCATCCCCAGATGTCAGGATGTGCACAGCTGGGATGCCGTAAGCTCAAACCCAAAAGGGTGGAGCTGGCCAAAAGGAGCGTGGATACGACCATTCAGGATGCATGCCTCATTGGAGCGCCTTCTGGATGCGGGGAGAGGTGTGAGGATTGAGAGGAGCAGGGAGGAGACCGACAAAACTGAAATCCTCCGAACTACACGCAACCAAGTGGAAAACACTGGGCTCTTGAGTACTGAGAATGAGGCAGAATGAAATAGATCTACAGACGAAAGATGGAAAAGACAGTAGGACAGGATGTGTGTGTGTGTGTGTGTGTGTGTGTGTGTTGGAGCTCTGTAATGTATGAAGACTAAAATTATCATTCCAATAACTCTCTTTTTGTGCACACAGTACTGGATGCTAAGTAGTGGGTTGTGGGTTTAGGTCTCAGGTCTTGCAACACTGTTCATTGTCAATGGAGATATATGCAACTAAGACTGAATTGAATTGAATAGTACACATATGATGCTGATTGTGTGTGATACCAGATGGTTACTGGATACTGTGTGGTTTGTCTTTGAGTAGTTTGTGGGAGTCCAAGTGAGTCTATAGGAATGTTTGTATATGTATTCAGATGGGTTTGTATATATGTGTGTGTGTGTACATACGTGTGTATGTATGTGTGTGTGCATAATGTGAGTCTGTGGGTGTGTGAGTGTGTTTGAGTGAGTAAGTGCATGTATATGTGTATGTGTGTGCACGTGTGCATAATGTGAGTCTGTGGGTGTGTGAGTGTGTTTGAGTGAGTAAGTGCATGTATATGTGTATGTGTGTGCACGTGTGCGAGTGCTTATGTGTATATGAATATGAGTGTGTGTGCACTTTACCAGACTCACCAACAGCTTCATACACCAAGCTGTAAGGATGCTGAACTCTCTCCCTCCTCTCCCCCCTCCACCCTCAGCTACATAACATCCTGGACATTGGACCCACAATGGTCGCCTGCACTACTCCACTTTGCACACTTGCACACTTTTTGTACACTTTACAACTTGGTGTTGTTGTCCTGAAAACACAACACTTCTGCTGCTCTTACATAACTTGCACCACTATGCCACTTTCTTTCTTACTTAGGTCAAACAGAACTACCCAAGCCTTTTATTGGCCTGACTTTGCACTAGTATTTTATTGACTGTCTATGCACAATTTCAACCAAATTTTGCTGCTCTTATTTTTCATTATTATATGTGCCCTCTTATTTACTTATTTATTTACTTTTTTTTGTTTACTTGAATGTTATGTTTGTCTGTGGACCAAAATTGGTAAAATATGTCTTGTCTTCACCGTGGGATAGTGAGAAACGTAATTTCGATCTCTTTGTATGTCTGGAACATGTGAAGAAATTGACAATAAAGCTGACTTTGACTTTGACTTTGACTTTGACTTTTGTGCGTGCATGTGTGTGTGTGTGTGTGTGTGTGTGTATGTGTGTGTGTGTGTGTGTGTATGTGTGTGTGTGTATATGTAGTGCTGGGTCCTCTCAGACGTCTTTAAGAGGAGCTGAAGTGTGTTTGGCAGGCTTCTCCTCTCTCTCTAAGCCTCCTGCCCGCAGCTGCAGCTGCCGCTCGGGCCCGTGTCCGACTCAATCTGCCCACCACTCCATCAGCTGCCCCTGGACGAAACACCGGCACTGTGCGGTAAACAGCCACGGAACCATCCCGACGCCGACGCCATTGTCCGCTGGGACACAGACCTTCCCAACCCTTTTCAGACACACACTCACCCTAACCCTGACAAACACTGGTAAAGGCTGCAAGACAGGGCCAATTTTACAGAAAGCATGCTTGTCTAGCACCGATCTACAGTAATGGTCCTGTACACAGTATTGTGCTTACAGTGGTTACTGTAAGGTTTATGCACACACAGTAACCCTGCCATAACAGCAGGGTGTACACTAAAACTCCCTCAGGCAACTGACATAAATAAGAAACCAAGGAGGCATATACACAGCATGAGCATGAGTCTAAATATTCAGTACGCTAAGTCATATATCTAGTACTGTTGGCTATCTATGCAGTTGGCTATGTTTCAGCTACAGAGTGCAGACTGTAATGAAGCTAAGTGCCATAGATATATATATATGTGTGTGTGTGTGTGTGTGTATAGGGCTTGTAGTGCACAATTCTGCAAGAATGCTAAGGAGCTCTGAGGTTCAACAAAAACCTGTAACAGTACAGATTGGGAATTTCTACCAGACAATCAGACAGCATGAGAGGATGGATGGTTGAATATGCACATCAGTAGGGCTTTTCTCAGTCCTTACCCTATCGATATTAATGTGGAACTGGAACTGCAGTGTACGAGATGTCAATAATTATATTTTCATGCATGAACTTGTATAAACGAAAGTCTGGCACGTTAGCCAATATGTTAGCGCAACAGCCATGCAGCGATTACAGATTTCCTCATAAATCATGAACCCAACTTGCCTCCTTCTCCCGCTTTCTCTTTCTCTGTATGTCCGTGACTGTCTGTGTCAAAGTGCTTTCTAATGCTCCATCATTGAAACCATATGACAATGCTGTTAGCTTGCAGAGATTACTACAAGCTTGCCCAGGTCATCTGACTGCATACCTCCAAATGTTTAACTTCACAGAAAGAATAATACTGTTCAGTAATGGTCCTTACAGTAAAGTACAGTCGGTATCACTTGACACACACACACTTACAAACACACGTGCAGGTCAGCATGAACACACACACACACACACACACACATTCATATTGGGCACTTATGGGAACACAGTGACTTGTGAAGACAGCAGGACGCGTCCACTTGAAGAGCCAACTCGGTGTGCGGCCCTTCCCTCTCGCACAGCACGTCCGAATCACGCAGCTGTCAGACCGAGCGCACGGGGACACAAAAACACAAACTCCTTTCTCTTTTTTACCCCTCTGTCCCTCTCTCTCTTTTACTCACTCACTCTTGCTCACTCTTTTTTCTTTCTTTCTTTCTTTCTGCCCTGTCTGTCGTTCTTTCTCTCTTTCTGGAGACTGTGTTTAATTTCCCCCCTCTGGTTGTCCACAGAGAGAGCGAGAGATAGAGTGAGAGAGAGAGAGCCAAAGGCAGAGAAAGAGAGAAAGAGAGAGACAGAGAGAGAGAGAGAGAGAGAGAGAGAGAGAGAGAGAGAGAGAGAGAGAGAGAGAGAGAGAAAGAAAGAGAGAGAGAGAAGGCAGGTCCAGCCAGGAACGCTACACACACAGCTCAGAGCGGCGCAGCACAGGGGACCCTGTGCCGAAAACGAAACCCCTTTCTGGTTCCGTGACTCTGAATCCAATCAGAGGCTTGGCTGGGGAATAATTCCGGCTTATGGAATGAAGAATTCCCTCCATCGCGCCCCGGGTCATGTGCTAATGTTTAGTTTAAGCTTTTTGGAGGGATCGGGTGGGAGATTTGAGCACACAATCTAATGACCTCTTTACCATTAGACCTATTTATCAGGCCCATAGGCTGCTGACATATCAGTGAACAGCAGATATGGGTCAAGTGAACACTTCATATATCTAAGTTTCCCCTTTGTTCAGAAATGCATGTGAGAGTGTTGAGAAGAAGGAAGAAGAAGGAGAAGAAAAAATCTTGGACCCCACATCGACCGCACCAAATAAATCACGCTGTGTGGAACACATCAGCATAACGATTGCTTCATTTCGGAGGAAGAAAAAGGTCACTGATGAATTTTAATTAATTCTGACAGGGCGAGGATTTTTAGAGAATGATACGATAGCAGTTTTGGGGCGATTTGTTGGTGTTTGATGGGATATTCGTCTGTGCTAGTGATGACTGTCCTGAAGTGATGGAGAGAGCCACCCAGAGCGTGTGACTGTAGCCAGCATCTGATGAATTCACGTTACATGCACACACACGCGCGCATACACACACACACACACACACACACACACACACACACACACACACACACACACACACACACACACACACACACACACACACACACACACACACCACACATGCACAAAAATCTCTCTCTCTCTCTCACACACACACACTAATATATTGGAATCTGAAGCACCATTTCTCCCCAAAAAAGCCAGTGTTTCTTCCCTTCGTTAGCATTCTTGATCAAAAGGAGATCAGATGTTTCAAAGGGACACCTGGCTGCCCTGGGAACTGCTGTGGGAGGGTGCCAACAGGCAGCAGTAGCCTGGGATCAGATGAACACGAACAAAGTGCCTTCTGGTGAGGACCCAATGCCCCCTCTGGCTTCAGCTACTCCCCTCTCTCTCTCTCCCTCTTTCTCTCTCTCTTCTCTATCACACAAACATACACACCCACACATATATTAAAACACAGACACACACACATAAAGATAGTACATACACATAACACACACACACATACACACACACACATATAGATTCACACACACCATCACACGCACAAAGACTCTCCCTCTCTCTCTGTGTCTCGCACACACAGAGACAGACAGACAGATATACACACTTTGATCCACAATGCTCATCCTGGTTCGAAATCTTTCCTAAAAGCCTGCTCTCCCAAATCCGTCCTCTCGAACAAAGAGCATTCCTCACAATTAGGCCAATTAAAAGCTTCCTCTGTAGTGTCCGCTGCTGTCTACCTCGTGGCCATCCCCTCCTCCTCCTCCTCGCCTGTCCTGCCAGGTTTTAGGAGCACGGCGGCGCGTTTAGCATAGTTTCACTGACCACAGTAAATTAACATCAGTCCTGGCTCGCCCGTATATGGATAAAGTTTCACACACATAATTACAGCTTGTTGCTCTCCACCTGGCCACTTACACATGTTCTTTGAGAAAAACACAGACATAGGGAGAGGGGAGAGAGGGAGAGAGAGAGAGGGAGAGAGAGAGAGAGAGAGAGAGAGAGAGAGAGGGTGGGGATGGGGGGCAGAAAATAGCACACAATAACACCTGTGAGAAAAGACTTGCTCTCTGCTGCCTGTTTCGCAGTAAGAAGATTTCACAGATAGTAAAAAAAAGAAGTGCGGCCCATTCACAGATGGGTGATGACAAAGCAGAAATTCCTGCCCTGTGCAAAGGCCTTTAACAACCACCACCACAGCCGTCGGAGAGGAGAGGAGAAGAGAGGAGAAGAGAGAGGAGAGGAGAAGAGAGGAGAAGAGAGGAGAAGAGAGGAGAAAGAGGAGAGGAGAGGAGAAGAGGAGAAGTGAGTTCAGGGAGGAGAAGAGAGAAGGGGAGGAGATGAGAAGAGGAGAAAAGGAGAGGAGAGGAGAAGAGAGGAGAGGAGAAGAGAGGAGAAGAGAGGAGAGGAGAAGAGGAGAAGTGAGTTCAGGGAGGAGAAGAGAGAAGGGGAGGAGAGATGAGAGGAGAGGAGAAGAGATGAGAAGAGGAGAAAAGGAGAGGAGAGGAGAGGAGAAGAGAGGAGAAAAGGAGAAGTGAGTTTAGGAAGGAGAAGAGAGGAGAGGTGAGGAGATGAGAAGAGGAGAAAAGGAGAGGAGAGGAGAAGTGAGTTCAAGGAGGAGAAGATAGGAGAGGAGATGAGAGGAGAAGAGGGAAAATGCTCCCATTCACCTCACAGAGCTGTCCGGCAGCGGACTCCAGAGCATGACCACTCCCCTCGCCGACCTCAACTCTCCTTCACTGGTCCCCACTCTGCTCAGCCCACTCCAAAATCTATGTGAAGATGCCTCATCAAAGGGCCTCTGAGAGATCTGCGCCCCTGAATCACTTTTGGCTCACTCCTTTAGCTCATACATTTCTTTTTCTTTCTTTTTTTTTGTAAAAAAAGAGAAAAGGGGGTAAAGGGGGTTCAGGTCTTAAGAAGTTCCCAGAAATATTGTGTTTCAGCGTTTCATAGCGGTATTATTCCTAGGCCACCTCCTGACCGCGCATGAGTGTGAATGGGAGACGGACACAAAGAGCAGAATAAATGTATAGCATATGAGAGGTGCCTAGTGAGGACCATCTGTCACGTATACGCCTGGATTATAAACACTGTTAATGCCTCTTCTGGCCAGAGTGCAACGGTGAACAAAGGACATGCTGCTCCAAACGTCGACAACCGATCTGCGCCAAGATCTGCCGGTGCTTGGGAACAACACTTGGGACGCGCTCTGGACTCCACAACAACTGCTGGACAGCGGATTGTCAATAGTGCTAGTCTTTTTGCCATTTGAGGATGATTTGATGGTCTCAGTCTCTGAAGATACTCTGTGGTCATTTTGTTCATTTAATATATTCAAACACTGTAGGGTTAAGCCACTTTATTGTGCAAATGTAGCTCTCTTGCTGCAGTGCATGTGTGTGTGTGTGTGTGTGTGTGTGTGTGTGTGTGTGTGTGTGTGTGTGTGTGTGTGTGCGTGCTTGCCTGCCGTCAGTAGATCGGGTTGGGAGGGTGTGAAACAGTGTGTAGGGGCTCACGTGCACC
>NC_063192.1:10800111-10802611 GCF_017589495.1 Alosa alosa
CTGCTCCACCCTCCACATCCCCCATCCCCCAAAACCCCCTGCTCCACCCTCCACATCCCCCATCCCCCAAAACCCCCTGCCCCCCCCCACCACCACCACCACCATAATGAGAACCACATGAGACCCAAACAGGAAGTGCACCAACTCCGAGGGCAAATTAGTCAGAGGGGAGCCGCTGGAGCCCAGGGGCCGCAGCCACGGCGCTGCATGTGGGGGGGGCGGCGCAGCTCCATCCTGGGCCAGAGCGGAGGAGGGCGGTGGGGGTTGAGGGTGGGGGTTGGTGGGGGATGGAGAAACGTCTGGATCAAACCCCACTGCTGGAAGCTTCTATTAATGACTTATTTGTTTACCATTCATAATTAGGCTGCTCCGAGCCGAGACACACACGCGGCCCTCAGCCAGTCTGGGCCCGCCGCCAGCCCGAGGAGTATGGAACACACTGGCGACGACACACACACACACACACACACACACACACACACACACACACACACACACACACACACGTGCATGCCATCACACATAAGCACACACACACAAACACACACACACACACACAAACACACAAACCACACCACACAAACATACATACCACACAATATACACATCAATACACAAATACATATAGACACAGCATGATGTAAATGTACACTGAAACAGACACACAAATACAAACACAACATAAAATGCACAGCTACGGCCAGAATCTTTACCAAGTTTAACCGAAGCCATGAGTTGCATAGAAGGACAACAAAAACACTCTTACGCTGTAGTGGACACTGCTGTTGCACACACACACACAGTCACACATGGCTGTTCGTCCTTTCATGTTTTGTTTTTTTCACTTTACACACACACACACACACACACACAGACACACACAGACACACACAGAGTTTGGATTTCCACCGCAAGTCAATACACCATCCTTCTTGCTCTGTGAACGATCAGGGCTCGAGAAGCTAATTTCACTCGATGGCTTACAGGTGGTCAACACAAGGTGAGCGACATCAATGCACACACATCTAACAGTCATATAAGCCTTCTCTCTCTCTCTCTCTCCCTCTTACACACACACACACACACACACACACACACACACACACACACACACACACACACACAAACACACACACTCTCTTCTATTGAGCAGTACATTATACAGTCCATAATACTCTTCAAATGAGGTTCTCCATGTGCTAATCTGTGCAGAGAGGTGAGATGTGGGAGGCAGCACTCACTCTCTCTCTCTCTCTCTCTCTCTCTCTCTTCTCTCTATCGTTCCCTGCCAGCCCTGATAACACACTCGTTGGCCAACTCTGGTTTCAGCACCAACGCTCAGGATCCCTCCGTTCCCACAATTTTGGTCGTGGGCCCGACAATTTCGTCATTCCTCCAACTTAGGGCCAGTCGCCTTCAATTTGGGCGGCGGGCATCAGGCCCTCGAGTCCCCGCTCCTCCCCAGTAGTGATCCGCATCTATCGCCGGACCCGACTGCACCCCTCACCCCCCCCCCCCCCCAAAAAAAAATAACCCATCACCTGCACAGAGGGCATGCTGGGAAAATGAAAAGCACATTGCGGTGGCGGCCGCTGGTCACCCGTGCCGACACACAGCGAGTGACCTCTGCTCTGCGCTCATTTCCTCCCTGCAACCTGCCCCCCGGCTGAGAGCAATTCAATCCAGGTTAAGTGGCGGAGGCACTGAGGCTTGATGTGGCCATTTTCTGGAGAGGGTGTGGACAGGAGTCAGGGTTGGGGTGGAGGAGGAGGAGTGGATGGGGGTTGGTGTGGGGGTGGGTAAGCGGTGTGCACACTGCACTGGACTGGCCTGGATGTGCTTGCGAGTGCTTGTACGAAAGCCTGTTTCTGCAGGGGAGGAGGGGGATGTAGTGGGAAGACTCAGAGGGAAATGTTAAATACTTCAAGGCCCAGGCGTTTTGACGAGGCCTTCCCATGCAGCTCCCAGCGCTTCATACTCCTGCTGTCATAACTCAGCTCTCTCCCTCTCCCTCCCTCCCCCCTCTCTATTTCACCTCTCTCTTTCTGCAGGCTGACGCTTCATAACACATTGTGTTATTGAGCCAGTGGTGAACTTGCAGGCCAAGTGTTGCTTAGGTTCAGAGAGTCAGTCAGCATTTCTCTCTCTGTCTGTCTCTTCCCCAACAGGCCCAGCACCAGCACCTCCGCCTCCTCAATCACCTTCTGCCGGCTGAACTGCAGGCTCCTTTGAAGCCTTGCCCTCTTCTTCATTAAACACATCGCTGCGACCTGGAGTTGCTGTGGATCGCACAGATAACATACACACACACACTCACGAGCACACACACACATACACACACACACACACACTTTGAAGTGGTGTTGCGGCGTTGAGCGAGCAGATGAAAGCGTTTCTGGCCGGTGTGAAGCCCACATGTCAGTGAGATCGGCGTCTGCCAAAGCCACCACCATCCCTCAACACAGCGCCGGCAGCTTATCACAGCCCTCTTCCCAGCTCT
>NC_063192.1:10810111-10812611 GCF_017589495.1 Alosa alosa
CAGACAAAGAGAGAGAGAGAGAGAGAGAGAGAGAGAGAGAGAGAGAGAGAGAGAGAGAGAGAGAGAGAGAAACAAAGAGAGGACAGAGCAGAGAAATATATTGTGCACCACTCATATGTGCACAACCTCAAGCCAGGATGCGTTCTGAATTGGAACTGGAATTTGAGCAGAGCAGCTCGAGACTAGAGAAGCACTCAGCACTCCCATCGCAGCCCTAAATCTCCTGGGCTGTTTTGCTGCAGGCAGTGCATCAGACGCCAATGGGCTGTGGCAAGCTGTCGGCTTAACAATACCACCATAGCCTGTGAAAATCCCCAACCCTTCAGCCCTCCCCTCTCCTCCCAAACCCCTGAGTGCAGGTCTGTTTGAACCTTCTGCCTGATCAAATACGGGCGCATTACTGCTATGTAACATTAGATTATGCGGTGTGTGTTGGTTTATGTATGTGGGTGGGGTGTGTGTGTATGTTTGTACATGTGTATAGACTACGTGATAGAATCTTAACGGGAAGTTTGTCAAATACCCTCTTTAAGAAAACAATGTCAGATTTAGCCCATACTTGGCCCCATCCAAAAGAGTTAAGAGTTTGCATGTATTTATGTTTTATCTATACATCTACATATATGGGGCGACTATGCTTAAGATATACGTGTCTGTAAGTGTAATCTTCAATGGAATACCACCAAGTGTGTAAATGGTACGTCTATATGTGTAAATTATTCTATTTGTTCACTGCATTTAGGTTCAATACTGTCGTGAACTGTTTTTCATGTTACTCTGGTGCCCATACAGTTTCTCCATTAGCATTAGTAATTATGAATAGTAGAAGTAATTATTATCATCATATCATCACTGAGAGTGCATAGCAGGGTTGATTCATGCTGCTAGTTGCATCCGCTGTGCTTCGCCAGTGTTGGGGCACACAGAGTTCCATCACCACCAGGGCACATTCCTGCCCCGCCATCCCATAACTAAACACTTAAGTCCATTACGTCTCCCCCGGCAACAGCTCACAGCAGGTCCCGGAAGAGGAGAAAATGCAACTCCTGTTTCTGCTTTACGCACGTCAAACAAAGCGCTGTCAAAGACATGGGGTGTGGGTGTGTGTGTGTGTGTGTGTGGGGGGACAAGAGATGGACAGAGAAAGAGAGAGAAAGAAGGAAATGAAAGAAAGAAAAGAAAAGATTTCTATAGACCTCATATGTGTGTGTGCAACAGAGGGAGAATGGAAGTGTGCATGAGTGTGTGCGTGTGAAAAGCAAAGAGAAAGAGAGAGAGAGAGAGTTCAGGAAAACAATAACAAGGACATAAACAAACTTCTCGCTCGAGCTGGGAAGATTCTGACACGAGGAGCAGCCATTCCCGGAGATAAACTCTTACAATTGCAGTTGGAGGCCAAGCTGTGTAGTCTGGTGCGGATCTCTTTAACTCTGATAGCCTATTGCTCTCCCTGTCTCTCTCTCTCTCTCTCTCTCTCTCTCTCTCGCTTCCTTGTATTCCAACACCCCTTCTCTCTTTTTATCATCCCTTTCACTGGAGATCTCACTCACACGCTCTGAGCTCCAAACACACTTCACTCAGGCATTCTTTCTGCTCTTTGTTCCTTTCTCTCTCTCTCTCAATCTCATATTTTTCCTCTCTGACCCATCTCTCTCTCCCTCGCTCTACCCTCCTGCATCCTGATCTTTCCCAAGGTTCCCCTTCCAACAGAACCAGCACCAGCAGTGGAAGCAGAGGGCAGAGCTCCTGTAACACGCTCCTGACATCCCAGGACACACACACACACACACACACACACACACACACACACACAACACAAACACAAACACAAACACAAACACAAACACACACACACACACACACACACACACACACACACACACACAGGCCCACACCCCAGTCCACCCCGCATGGCTGGCCAACCTGACCTGCCATCTCTTATGCTCCTGTGCAAAACTCTAATGCTTTGAAGTAGCTCTCAGCACCTCAATCTGGGAGAGATCACGCCGATCAGTGTCCCATGTGATGTTGTGCAACTGTGAACTTGGTTTGTTTTTTTTTTCTTCTGCACGCTACTCTTTCTCTTCCCTCTCTCTCCTTCTCAATCTCTCTCTCTATCCTTTTCTCTCTCTCTCTCTCTCTTTCTCTCTCTCTCTTGGGAGATGTTCCTGGCACACACTGGCAGAGACATTTTACCAGCATGCATGAGAGAGAGAAAGAGAAGAGAGAGCACTCCTCTCATGTGTGGGAGAAGATGAGGGGCATGACCTGATAAAGGCCTCTCCTCCATCACCATCTCAGTGTCCTTTCATTCTGACCCCTGCCTCCAGTGATACGCTGGCCTGTCTGTCATCATGACACCAGCATCCACTTAACCTCCAGAACTGCTGTGGGGATAACCATGACCAAAAACTCCCCAAAACATCAGCTCCTGCCATGACAACAACAAACCCCAAAACATTACCCTCTGCCATGCCATCTTGACTAAGAAACACCCCTT
>NC_063192.1:10822611-10825111 GCF_017589495.1 Alosa alosa
TGTGTGTACACATCTGTGTGAAAGTGCAAATGTGTGTGTGTGTGTGTGTGTGATAGGGGGCAGGGTGAGAGATTGAGAGACAGTGTGATCCAGAGTGAGGCATAAACAGCTGAGGTCCAGATCAGAGCTGCAGCAGTGGCAGGCCTCAGGATGATGTCCATGGGGGGGCTTGTGCCTGAACGTGAGTAGGTGCATTATCCTTTATGATGGCGCATTCTTCACTTTATGCCCTCTCAGCTAAAAATACACAACCTACAGCTAGAAGAGCAGACTGCAGCTCACTAATTAATGAAGCCACACACACACACTTTAATCAGGCAGAGCACTGGTGGGTGTTAAACTTTACTGTGTGTGTGTGTGTGTGTGTGTGTGTGTGTGTGTGTGTGTGTGTGTGTGTGTGTGTGTGTGTGAGAGAGTGTGTATGTGTTTTTGCTCCACTAATTCAAGTGTATTATCTTCCAAAACTGACATCACTGTGAGGGGAACGATGTTCTCATCCTCCCCCGACCAACCACACACACACACACACACACACACACACACACACACACACACACACACACACACACACACACACACACACACTGCCTGGAAGAGAGCTGCTCTCCCCTCTGCCTCCTACATCACTCTGGAACACAACACGTCGACTAACTCCGTGGTTTTCTGACTGGGGCTGGGGATGCTTAAAGGTGTGAGAACAAACGCCAGACATGCTGTGGGTACTTACCCCTGCCAACCAAAATGGAGCATCCGTTTCCATGGCTCTCTGGTCCTTAGATGCCCTCCTCATCGTCCCTGGCTCCTTGATCGATGTGTGTGTGTGTGTGTGTGTGTGTGTGTGTGTGTGTGTGCATCGGAGGATGGACATGAGAAAGAAGAGAAAGCAGAGAAAAGATGGAGAGAAAGAGAAAAGTAGGGGAGGAGGGAGAGAGAGAGAAAGAGAGAAAAGTAGGGGAGGAGGGAGAGAGAGAGAGAAAGCACAGCAAGTGTTAGCATTTAGCATATTACCTCCAGGCTCCCCCCACCCCACCCCTGTTTGCTTTTGAACTAGTAGTATTATTATTTTTCCATGCTGGCAGCGGCTTCATTAAGAGACGGCACACAGGGGGCTGCTCTGAAGACGGTTCCAGCACAGCTGACAGTCTCTGAGCCGGACCTGGCGCGGGCTCCTCCTGGCTCCGGTTCTGGACATCACCTCTGAGCGAGGGACCCGCTCCAGACCCGCTTGTGAGAACTCCGCTGACAAACAAGACAGATATGGCCCATCTCCGCAGCTTCCCGCTCAGTCACACTTTCAGTAAATGGGAGAGGTCATGTTTTGGTTTGAAGAGGTTTTTTTTTGTTGTTATTTCATGTTTTGGGTGGAGCAGAAAAGACGGGTCACAGATGTGCTACTGAAGAGCGGAAAACCTGTTTGAGTGGACTAGTCATCTGACGACCACAACAAGACAGATGGCCTGTCTTTTCTTCAAATTATTGTTTATATGTGTCTGTCTGTGTCCTGTGTGTGATTGTAGTTGATAGAGAGCGTGAGAGTGACTGTGAGCTTGTATGATTGAGTCAGCTGTCAGTGTGAGTGTGTGTGTATTTGTGTATTTGTGTGTGTGTGTGTGTGTGTGTGTGTGTATATGTGTGTGTCAGTGTGTGTATCGACATATCTGTGTTGATGTGTGTGTGTATGTGTGTGTTTGACCATCGACCATCACTCAGGTACTGTATCTGTGGTCATTAATCATCGGCCTGCGGATCTGCGCTCATAAACATAGGCGGCCGGGGCGGTCAGTCAGTCCCCACAAAACGGCCTCCGAGGACGTGCTGAAACAGCGCCTGATTAAGACACAATACCGGCCGGCCCCCGAGCGCCCGAGAAACATCTGAAGCCACCGAGGACAATAGCAAAGAGAAAACAGAGATCACAGAGAAGCCTGGCTGCCTGACCGCCGGGCTGGCTACTACAAAGGCTAGTTTCCCAGCTAGTGGGCGGCGTGTGGGTGGGTGAGCGAACGAGCGTGCAGTGGCTGGGCAGGAGGCCCAGGACAGGGAGTCTCATTTGATAACAGCGCCCACAGAGCGGACCACAGGCCTGCAGATGAATGACTCCATTAGAACACCTTCTGCCTCTCCAACCCCCCCCCCTCTCCTCCTCCTGTTTAGGAAACAGATAAAATGTGCTAAAAATGGCACCTATTCTAAATACATTAGTAGTGAAATATGAATGGAATATCGAGGCTAGCAAGAATGGACCATAGGTGTTGTTTGTCATGGAGACCATTTCTGGCAGCCTGTGTGTGTGTGTGTGTGTGTGTGTGTGTGTCTGTGTATGTATGTATGTGCCTCCATATGCCTGTGCATGGTGTGTGTCCAGGCATATCATACCCAAGGTTTGTGTGTGTGTGTGTGTGTGTGTGTGTGTGTGTGTGTGTGTGTGTGTGTGTGTGTGTGTGTGTAAAGGAAGGATGTGTTTGTAATGGCTGCGAGAGTATCTTTCCATCTGACAGGC
>NC_063192.1:10830111-10837611 GCF_017589495.1 Alosa alosa
GTGTGTCTGCATGTGTGTATGTGTGTGTGTGTGTGCATGTGTGCAAGCTTTGAGCAAAATTCTCTTCACACTAACTTTCATACTGGTAGCTCACATGTGTTGAAAAGCCAGGCCGGCTGAAAGCATTTGCAAACAACCTGCAGGTCATCAGAACCCCAAGCCCTTCTTTTATGGTCAAATGGTTGATGAAAAGTATGTGGGCTCTGTTCAATGTTTTGGTGGCTTTCGTCAGCCAAGAGCAGGGCCAGCTAAGTCAAAGCTGGTAGACATTGCAGCTCTCTAGGTCACCTACTGTACGAGGCACAGGTAAGAGCCATTGAACTCTAAATCACCTCACTTTGCTCTGGTGATGTCAGCTCACTTCCTGATAATCAGCTCCCTTACTGTTAAGCTTAATCACGTGTGGAGGCCAAGAACTCCCACTGAGCTGTTGATGATCACAGAGGTGATCACCACGACCACACACTTGAACTTGAACACAGATGAAAGCTACAGGTTCCCTGTGGGTCTGAGGGACTGGTGTGTGGGGACTGACCTGGTCTGGGGGGGGTCGGTGGTTGGCGGCGTGGGGGGGTCCTCGTGGCGGGCCCCGGTGGTGCCCCGGGTGGGGGTGGTGGGCTGGAGGATGATGAGGGTGGGGGGATGCATGTGCCCGTCGTCATAGTTATCAGCGATGAGCTTCATCCTGCTCTGGGTCTGTGAGGGGCAAAAAGAAGAGGAGAAACAACATCATCATCGTCACCATCATCATAATCATCATCATCATCATTATCATGATCATCATCATCATTATCATTGTGATTCATTCTCCTATCATTTGCAGGACACAGCAAAAAGAGGAAGAAAGTCATCATCATCATTATCATCATCGTCATGATCACCATCATCATCATCACCCCTCCATTCTAACATCATTATCGGCAACCACAATAGTTAGCATGAAAGCTCTTCAGAGGGTTCCCAGGGTGCGTGGGCGGACTGCCTGATTAAAGCCGAGCCTAATGTGGGCTGGGGGAATTCTGGAGGAGAGAGTCGAGCCCAGAGAGACCCAGGAGAGAGGGAGCGAAATGAAATATGACAAAGCACCGCGTCCGACCAGATGCTGTGTCCAGCCAAAATAACATAATTCTGTCGGACGTCACACTTTAGTCAAGATTGTGCCGTAATTGGATTAAAGTATTCCTGTCAGAGGGAGGGGAGGTGATGGACACTCGTTAAGTATAGGACAGCAGCCGCACAGCATTGTGGGTAAGCGCACTCAGGTTGATTAATGGGGGTAATTTTCTCTATCAATGATTAAAATTGATTAAAATTGCCCAGAAATATGCGCTCGACTCGGGAGTTCTAGGTCGCTTGCTCTGTGTGCGCCAGCATACTTTAGCAGAAGATAACCTTGTGACATACACACACACACGCACACACACACACACTCAAACACACACACACACACAAACACACACTCACACACTTATCACAGAGCAATCAACGGCTTAACTTTAATCATTAAGCCATCAACAAGCCATCATCGAGCTATGCCTCAAAATATGTGCCTCAAACCTGCTCAGTCATAGAAAGATGTATGTGTAACCTAGTTTCGCCCATTATGTAACCTGCTTTCTCACAGGCAATGGCGGAGCTGTAACCTCCTTATAAAAACGGCTTGTGATATTACATTACAACAAGCCATTTTGCTCTCTTTATGGCAAACTCATACACCGTCGCAGCTTTACTGCACACCAAACACCTATGATATGCTATGTGCGGCACTAGCAGCCATGTCCTCAACCATGCCAGTCCGTCCACCAGTGACCATTAAACCCGCTCCCATTAAAGCTTATTACACATGACAATACCCAGGCCACCTCTGAAAAATGCTAGTCCTCCGCATAGCTTTTCAGAAGCATGAATGCGACGAAGAAGGAACCACTTAAGACAGGGAGGGGGGGAGGTGGGGGGGCAGTTTGGAGAAAAGGGAGTCCATATGTTCGCTGGACACTGTAATGGGGACCTCGGATTACTATTAAAGTTAATACTGCATGAATTGACATGACAGCTAAGTGCTAAATGACATGTTGAGTAGCGGAGCAGAAAAGTCCTCTTGGTGCTAGAGGAATCCTGGAGCAACCCCAGCCCAAGTAGTGGCTCAGGCCGCAGAAAAGAGCACTGGAAACCGCAGCGGAGTGTCTCAAACCGCGTGTGTGTGCGTTTGTGTGTGTGTGTGTGTGTGTGTGTGTGTGTGTGTGTGTATGCACGTGTGGATTTGTGTGTGTGTCAATGCAGGAGTCAGGCACAGGAAGTCCTGATGAAATCCAAATATGAAGCTCAAAGTATGCTTTGAGTACAGGGCAGAGTGGATCAGTGAGAGAGAGGGTGAGGGAGAGGGAGAGAGAGAGAGGGAGAGAGAGAGAGAGAGACAGACAGGCCTTGACATCTTTGTGTAGTTACAGGGTCACTGTGTTATTGCTTCTATGGTGTGATGACATGTGCTGTTACCGTAATGAGAGAGTAGTCGTTAAGCAGATGACAAGCCCGAATGGAACTTCCTGACAATCTGACGATGACACACATTATTAACACAGGTTGGCTAAGATGGCAAGAACCTGCTTTGGAAAGTTCTCATTTGGCCTTCAACTTTGTTCTAATAGGAACACGCTACAAACATGGACACGGTAAAAGTCTAGAAAAAAGTTAGAAAAGCTGAAAAGGTCTCTAAAGTCATGGTGCCTTCAGCAGTTAAAAACATTATGACATAAATGCCTTATAATGACATCTGTCTAAATACACTGCCACTTAGTACGTAGAAACACTGACCACAATTTGGTCACAGATTTCACGCAATCTCACAGATTCTGATACATTACAAACAACAAAACAACAGGCTAATTTTTATTACTATGTAACAGTAGTTTAATGACTGATTATACTGATTTAATCACTGAATATAATTAGAGTACCTAGAGTATGTGCTCTCACTCATCATTATGGAATACGTTATGGTTAAAGGTTATAGTTACAATGTAATAAGAGCTATATAAGGCAAAACAACTAATACATCTGCTATTGGCTGGACTTCTATCCCATCTATAACGACTAAGCTATTTCTGATAACAGTGGCAGCACATACACTGTGTGCTATCATTTCTCTTAGTTTGACATTGTTGGTAGAGTGGTCCTATTTGTAAGCGTGTGTGGCATGTGTGTTTGTGAGAGTGTGTCTGTGTGTGTGTTTGAGAGTGTACATGTGTGTGTGGGTGTGAGAGAGCGTGCGCGGTGTGTGTGTGTGTGTGTGTGTGTGTGTGTGTGTGTGTGTGTGTATGTGTATGTGTGTGCGTGTGCAGGGCTGTTTGGGGGTAGCTGGGAGCAACTCCAAGTGAGCGCTCAGTTAAACGGCTTAACGAGCAGAACCACAAACACGAGGCGGCCTGACTGATGAATGAGAGCCCAACACAACTGGATGTGTGGCCCTCCTGTCTGCACACTGGCAGCTTCACACACCTGCAGGCACGAAAGCCACGGCATGCATGCAGATGCACAAACACACACACACACACACACACACGCACACGCACACGCACACGCACACGCACACGCACACGCACACGCACACACATGTTCAGAGACACAAATACACACACACCCACATCCTAGAAGCACAACACTATTGCCACATGTAGACACACTCAAGCCATAAGCGAGAGAGAGAGAGACAGAGAGAAAGAGAGAGAGAGAAAGAGAGAGAGACAGAGAGAGAGAAAAAGAGAGAGAGAGAGAGAGGCAAGGAAAAGGTAAAGCATGTTTCCTTTTTTGCTGGCGGGCTGATTGGGGTGCTTCTGGGGTAATTTTCTCTGGCGGATGTGAAAGCTCGCCTCCACAACCGATAAAATACTGCCTCTTCCTCCACACACACTCCTCCTCCTCCTCCTCCTCCTCCTGTGCACATTCCTGCTGCAGTGAGGGCGGAACGCCACAATCCATCTTCATCTGGCCGACCACGAGATAAAATACTGCCCTATTAATACCGCACATCAAGCCCCAAATCAGTGTATGTGTGTGTGTGTGTGTGTGTGTCTATGTATGTATGTATGTATGTATGTATGTATGTATGTATGTATGTATGTGTGTGTGTGTGTGTGTGTGTGTGTGTGTGTGTCTGTGTGTGTGTGTGTGTGTGTGTGTGTGTGTGTGTGTGTGTGTCTATGTATGTATGTATGTGTGTGTGTGTGTGTGTGTGTGTGTGTGGGAGACAGCATGATGCCCATCACAGTGATGTACAAGACTATGTACAGTAGAAGCACAGCAGGACAGAGGCAATAGGGTGTTCTTCTTGTGTAGGCCTGCGAGATGGGAACGTGAGAATGAGACCAGTCAGAGGGAGGGCTTCTCAACCTACCCTTGTCTCGCAATGACTGTTTGAATGTGTGTGTGTGTGTGTGTGTGTGTGTGTGTGTGTGTGTGTGTGTGTGTGTGTGTGTGTGTGTGTGTGTGTGTGTGTGTGTGTGTGTGTGCATGCGTAAATGCATGCATGTGTGTGTGTGTGTGTGTGTGTATGAGAGAGACTGTGTGTGCATGCATACGGCCGTGCATGCATGTGTGTGTGTGTGTGTGTGTGTGTGTGTGTGTGTGTGTGTGTGTGTGTGTATGTATAAGAGAGCACTGTGCATGCGTGTGCTATCTGCTTACATACAGCAGGTGAGGGGTGTGTTGCCGTAGCTACAGTGCCTCCACTATGGAGATTAGTACTGAGCTCCTGTGAACTGAGCTCCTGGCCAATTTTCATCAAGGTATCAAAACAGCACCTAAATCTTCACAGCTACAAACACAAACACACACAGACACACAGAGGCAAATACAGAGCACAAGGGCACACACATATGGCCTACGCACATGTGTATGAAGTTGTGCTACTTTCTAAGTATGTGTCAGTATATATGTTACACCGCAAATGTGTGAGTACAAGTGTGTCCATAAGTGCATGGGCGTGTGGGAGAGAGTGTGTGTGTGTGTGTGCTACACCTCCCTTAACGAGGTGTCAGGGATTAGACAGCTTGGGGAGAAGTGCTGATGAAATGATGTCATACACTCACTCAAGGTCAAGAAGGATAAATAAACCTGCCACTTGCTGCATCTCTCTCTCTCTCTCTCTCTCTCTCTCTCCATCTTTCATCTCCTTTCCTCCCATCCTTTCCCAGCCCACTTGGGTGCGTTTAAACGGCAGTGGTTGATCCAATAGCACTGAGCTCAAGGGTTATGGTCGTATATAATTTTTACACGCGCTCGTTTTAATGAATGGAAACAACACCATGACTGCAGCTCTGAAATCCTCATCCCCTCTCTCTCTCTCTCTCTCTCCTCTTTCTGTGTGTGTGTGTGAGTGTGTGTGTGTGTGACTTCTGCACCTGGTCCAGAGCTGCGAGAAAGTAAGAGTGTGGATGGCGCTGTGGCTTAAGCATTTTATTATGTATTACTTAGCTATTTGTGACACTTAGTTGGAAGCTGCTGGCATGTGCTCAGACAGTGATCTATGGTGACCCGGGAGCATGAGGGGTTTCACCCCCGGATAGGGCAGCAACAGCAGCGTTATCATGAGTGTGTGAGTGTGAGAGGGTGTGTATGTGTGTAAGTGTGAGAGGGTGTGTGTTTGTTGGTCTCTGTATATATGTGTGTGTGTGTGTGTGTGTATGTGTGTGTGTGTGTGTGTGTGTCTGTGTGTGTGTGTGTGTGTGTGTGTGTGTGTGTGTGAGAGAGAGAGACCTTATGTAATATTTATTCTGAATTGTGGACACAAATAAAGAAGTAAAATGTGTGTGTGAGTGTGTCTGCCGGCCAGTATGTGTGGTTCCATGTGTGAGTGTCTGAGTTTTGTGAGTTTCTCATCTGCTAAGAGTCTGAGCATCCTCACAGCCCCCCTGTGTGCTCAGAGGAATGCCGCCCTAATTAGTGTTAATTACAGCAAGCACTGGGTAAACACCTTTTTAATGACCGCCCCCCTCAATTCTCGCAAAACACACATGCTCTCGCTCTCCTTTTCTCACACATCTGCAAGTACACACACACACACACACATATATATATCAACTTATGGATATATACACACACACACATGCTGCACACAAACTCCTAGCTATAAAAACAGACATATAGGTGGGTCTAGTATAAGTGTACGCATATTTGTGTGTGTATATGTGTGTGTGTATGTGTAAGGCAATCACCTTCGTTCACACGCCGCTGGAGGGCAGTGGGCCTGTGAAAAAGACTACGGCTGGACTACGGCCTGTGTGGCACACTACCATTCTTACCCACTCTGTGCCCACACATCTGGAGCCGCCTGGCTAGACCACATACCTGCGGCCTCTCACAGGCCTGGCACTAGCGGCACTCTGCCACCTCAACCCACCAGCTGTGGGGCTCCTATGGAGGAGACAAAAGGCAGGAGGAGGCCAGAGGCACAACCCTCAAAACTAGTCACGGCTCCACACTGGTCCTTACTCACATGCAAACAGCCCTCAGATGAGAGAGAGAGGGATAGAGAGATAAAACAAGAGAGAGAGAGAGAGAGAGAGAGAGAAGGGGAAGAAAGAGAGAGAGAGGAGGGGTGGAAGAGATGAAGGCAAATAGAGAGAGAGAAAGGAAAGAAGAAGCAGACAAAGACAGAGAGAGAAAGATAAAGAGAGAGAGAGAATGGAAGGAAGAGAGAGGTGAAGACAGAGAAGAGAGAGAGAGAGAGCCTGAGAAGGCGTGGTTTGAAAAAGGAGAGATGAATGGTTTGAGCCTTGAGGACGACAACCCCGTGGCACCTTACTTCCATTCGGCTCCTCCGAGACACACACCCGCCCTGCACACACATACACACACACACACACAAGCATACACACACACACAAGCACACACACACACACACACACACACACACAGCACACAGATACTGTTACAAAACATGCGGTGCCCATCCGTCGGACGAGACGTGGGGCCCCCCCGGGAGCAGTGCTACCATCCTCCTGCTTCCCCACATCAAAGCATGCTGTGCCAGCCACAATTCATCACCGGCGCGGATCCGCTCACGGAATTCCCATTTCCAGACTGATTTATGCCGGACCACTCCACAGGTAGCCCGGCAACACCCACCTGAGCCCACCACATGTGTGTGAAACTCTCTTTTGTGTGTGTGTGTGTGTGTGTGTGTGTGTGTGTGTGTTTGTGTGTGTAGATTCACATGCTTGCATTCTGTGAACACAGAAAAAAAGCTTTAGTGTGATGTTCTTGCTCATGGCGTCTGCTTTCTTTTTCTGATGTCCTTTTGTCCTTTTCTTTGTCTGTCCATCTCTGAAGGCACTACTTCAACAGGTCAAAACAGAGGTCAAGACAGACAGAGGACGTCCGCAAGGCACGCATCCAGATATAAAGCTATACACACACACACACACACACACACACACACACACACAGCACACTGTCCCTGTAAGCCAAAAGACATCAACAAAGGCCAGGCTTTTCTGCAAATGT
>NC_063192.1:10842611-10850111 GCF_017589495.1 Alosa alosa
TGTGTGGTGAGTGAGTGAGTGAGTGAGTGAGAGAGAGAGAGAAAGAGAGAGAGAGAAAGAGAACCACTATTTAATTTAAACCAACCTAAATAATTACAAGTTCTGTTCTATGCAAGGCGGCGCCATACTTAATGGAGCGGATGAGCATTGGTGTAGTCTACATGATACGCAGCACTACGCTGTATACCCACTTAAAAAAGCATCACCATCTCAGTATACCCACTTAAAATAGGCAAGGATACATATTAACATTTGGGGTTGATCACAGTATACCCACTACAGCTAACTACTACATCTCAGTATATCCACTACAGCTAACTAGACTACACCACTGCGGATGAGTGTACAGCAATGTGAGAGGTAGGTAGGCAGGAGGGGGACTCTCAGTGGACGCGTTTCAATTAAAAGCATTTCTGTGTTTGTCGGGGGGAGAGCAAGCGAGCGAGAGAGAGAGATGTTTTTGTTCCATGATTTAAGTTATTTTAGTAATAACTCCATTCCGAAAATAAACACCACTCGGAGAATAAAGTCCTATTGCCTTGGAATTCCGACGCTGTGTTTTCGGTACAATTATCTGAACGAAACATCTGGATTCTCCCATTCGCTTCGGCTAATGGCGCCGTGACCCGCACAGAGTGCTGACGTGGACTTCAAACTTTAATCGCTCAATTAATCAAAGTGCCCCGGCCGTCTGGCCTACAGTATCCCTCGTCTCCGACACCTTTGGTGTTATTCCCTCGTCTCCGACACCTTTAGTGTTATTCCTCTGCACTCACAAGAGACAGCACACACACACACACACAGCGGGCAGGGAAACAGTAGTGAGTACCTATGGAGAAAGAGAGGAGGCCTCCTCCCATGCCTCCACCAGAACACACATGCACTCACAGAGACATACACACACACACACACACACACACATACACGCACATACATTCGTAGTGAGAGGTACCTATGGAGAAATATTGCTGGTGCTCACATACCTGGCTTTGACCAAGACGGATGGGAGGGAATGACAGGGGTGAGGAATGAGGGTGTACAGGGAAAAGACACACAGACACGGCCTGACACACAGCCCATCCCTGCACACTACACACTCACACACGGCGAGCTAGCGCACTTTATATACTATAAACCTTTTAGCCGTCAAAAAGAGCTAACGTGCCATCTCCAGTGCTTTGGCATGGCTTCGAGATGAAAAATGTCTTTCTCTGGTGTCTATTAGGCCCATTCTCCCATCTCTGTAACCACACTAGCCGTAAGAAAAAGCTGTTGCCAGCAAAAGCTCAACTCATCTAGACTGCCATCGCCCCTTGGCTTGGGGGCACTAGCCAAAACAACTTCATAGTATAATTACAGTTAAAACAATGAGACACTCAAAGCTATCAGAAACTACTACTGATTATCTAGGGTTAGTCATTACTGTCATTTGACATCAGTGCAAGAGAAACTGAGAAAGACCTGCACCCAGCAGTTGTAAAACTGTTACAGAGCTGAAACTATCACACTGTAAATTGCAAACATTGCTAACACTTATAACAGGACGAGCTGCCAGCTTGGGCACTTTTGAGAAAAAGAGGATCTCATGTGTACATTATTTTATCAGGAAGAAATCCAAACACGAGTGATGGCTGACCCGGCACGTTTGTTTTTTTTTTTTTTTTCCTGCTTCTTCCTCCTGAGCATATAAGGGCATGGCATGCAGTGGCAACCACTGCCAGCGAATAAACACGCCGGAGATTAGCGCCAGCCACTGGCACCCAGGAGGTGCGAAGGGAGGCTAGGAGCCGTCACCACGGCTACCATGGGGAAAGGAAAGACGTGGGGGGTACGGGGGAGGCCCAGGGTCGTGGTCGCCCCTCCCTCCTAGCCTGGCTCATCCTTTGAGAGGACGTTTACATTATCTGAAGAGGCATCCGAGGGGGGAAACTGTAACGTCGATAAATCACACCAGGCGCTGGCTCTCATGCTAACTCACACACTACACTACACCACACACACAATCCCACACACACACTACACTACACCACACACACAATCCCACACACACAATCCCACACAGCGCACACATGCACCTAGAGCAGGCCAAAACACATGCTAACAAATTTCATATGTCACATAACCTCAACACACAGTCCTTGATGGACACATGCACACACACACACACACACACACACACACACACACACACACACACACACACACACACACGCATACACATACCTTCAACTCTAATGAACAACTATGTACAACTTTCTACATCAGACTATAATAGCAATCAGATTACATGAATTGAGGGCTGGCATGGAAGAATTCCTCCAACATCTGGGTGAGAAATTGATACTTGGGTGAATTGCTGAGATACTGTTCTAAAGATGGCAAAAAATGCAACAGAGTTGAAACAATCAGTGCACTATTTCCCCAGCGAGCATGAGACCAAGCCATCAATGTGTTCTTCATTGCGAGTCGGTGGCTTAGCAGGGCTGCTGGTGCTCTATTTCAGTTTCCCCCCTCTGGCTAAGTACAGAGGAACCCACACAGTACAACACACTCAGAGACCAGGGGCCTTCGCGCAACTAAAGTCGCTGCATTTAGCTTCCACGCTTGTCGTCTCACGCTAAGGGATGGCACTGCCAAAAAAATGCATTTGAAGACTTTCAGGCATCTCCTCTCTCTCTTCAGCTTCCAAGCAGGGCTATGATGAATGGCTGTGTCTCCTCAGCCCAGGTGAGGGCAATCGCAAGCCACAGGATGAGTGAATGAGTGGGCAACTGGCGGTCCAAACAGCCAGTCTGAAATACGCCCCCGATCCAAAATGGCCGCCATGCTTCAGTGCAACCAAAACTGCTTCCAGTTGCCTGATTAGTGGGGGCAAAACCCAATGCTCACCACACCACGTGCGGTCGGGGAGGGGTTGGGTTGGGGGTTGCTGGTGAGAGATGCCTTCCTAAAGCCATAAAAAGGGGCATTATTTTGATTAGCCGGTCCATAAAACTGTCCCCCCCCACCCCAACACCACCCATACCGAAGCGAAACCCCATCTCCCCGCCCTCATCAGCTTAATTAAATGGCCTTTTGGAAAAGCGGGCGGCCTAATTTCTTGCAGCAGTATTAAATCACGATTAATTTGAATAGTCATTTGGCCCGGGCCCTAAACCACCCTGGCTCTGGACATAAATCCCATCGAGTGGAAGACCTGCTTCATTTATCAGCGCACAAAAACAAAACAATACTGATGTTATACAGTGTAGCGCGTTACCCTCGACTCCGCAGACCTATTTACCATTTATCAGCGCGGCAGTCAGGGCCAAATGTCCCATTTCTATCTTGTTACGGAGCTAGTTAACCTCAACTTGGCATTTTTGGCCAAACAATAAGTGTTTGTGTTTCATGGTGAAGTGAGAATTCCCGTCACGAGAGCAGCGGCGGATTCTGACTGGTTCCAGAATAAGAAGTGTGAGGGGGGTGCTGCGTGCTCACGGTACTGGTAATTTCTCCACGGCCGCTGCCATCGCTTAAATACTGCCCACCCTCAAGTTCACACCTTCCCACCAATCCTTCTTCAGACACGTAAACACAGGTGGGCTCCCTCTTTTCCTAGCAGAGTCAGACCAGTCCTTCACACACACACACACACACACACACACACACACACACACACCACACGCACACATACACATACACACACACACATTCCACCCCGGAGTGATTTTTTCAGAGTGATTCCTCAGTAGCACATGTGGTTGGTGAGGGCCGTGACATCTTATTTATGGGCGCGGAGGTTCCCTGGATGAACATGTGATTGTAATTGCGGGTGCGTGTCCGGCGTGGCCGACAGGGGCGTGATGGAGCGGAGTGATGGATGATCATCGTGCATGAGGACGAGGAGCAGTTGGAGGAGGAGGAGGAGGAGGAGGAGGGCATGGCAGCAGTGGCCCTTGCTCTGGTCTCAGCGCCGTTTTATGAAGACATCTCTCCTGTCAAGCTCTGGGGGCCCCCGTGGAAAAGTGGAGGGCCCCAGAGCAGATGAGCCCCAATGCACAGACGGCGTAAAGAATCACTCCTTAAGATCTAGGCCATCCCAGGGGTTAAGGTGGGGTCAAGAGCTACACATTGGATGGGAAAGGGTGTTCAGAGTGTCTGTGTGTGTCTCTCTCTCTCTCTCTCTCTCTCTGTGTGTGTGTGTGTGTGTGTGTCTGTCTGTGTGTGTGTCTATTTGTGTGAGAGACACAAGTTCTCACCACCTGTGCAACTATGTGAGAGACGGACAGGAAAAAACAAAAGATGGAAGGAGGAGGAGGAGGAGGGAGAGAAAGAAAGAGAGAATGAGAACAAGAAAGGGAAAACGTGGAAAGGAGGCGGGAAAAAACATGGAGATTTAAGACCCCCAGCCACCACTAAATCAGTGGCACATATTCCACCTTGTTATTCCTGCGTGTCACGCTTGAGGAATACGTGTTTATCATTTGTGTTATGACTTTGCACAGAGTTATTACCGCGCTGAGTCAGAAGAAGAGGGGGAAACAAAACAGATGCGCCCCGAAGGTGCCGGGGGGACCCACAAATCCAGCGGCGGCGAGGGTTTCCGCTAGGAGACAGAGGGGCACACAGAGAGAGAGAGAGCTCCGCGGAGCGAGGGAAGGGGAGAGAGGAGAGGAGAATATGAAGACAACGGACATGGTGTTTCACAGCAGAATGTGGCCCCCTACAGCCCAACACACACATACATACATACAGTACACACACAAGTATGCACACACATACTTAAGCATGCATGTTATACACAAACACACACAAATACACAAGCACACACTCTCAAACAGAAACAAGAACTCTTTCACACACACACAAATGCGCATATACAGTCTTTCCCAGCCAGAGGCTGAGACCGTAGCTCATTCCAAATGAGCACGTCAACAGTGAGATTTAGGGAGATGACGTTATGGCAAGGCAAAAAGATCAAGGAACTTGATCTAGATTCATGTCCAACACAAATGAGAGTGTGCTGCATTCACTTATGATAATAGGCAAGACACGACTGGCTCGGGGGTGAGGCGGCGAGCCCTTCGCCAACTGCAGTGATGAGCCCTGAAAGCCGTGATGGATAGACAAGAGAGAACGCGGCTGTCATCGGTTAAAGCGGAGGCTTGACACCCCGGCATCCAGTAAAACGAGCGAGCGGGCGGACGGCCGGGCCAGTGGGTCGGGCAGACGACCTCAAGGGGGCCACGAGCGTGTCGCCGAGCGTTTTTTCGGGTCGCACTCAGCCAAGTGAGAACATGGAGCCCTCGGGGGGAAGCGCGTGGGGAGAGGGAGAGGGAGGCTGGGCAGCAGCGGCAGCCCCGACACCTCATCACTCACGGAGGCATCCAGCAGTCAGGGAGCTCTGCTGGCCCGCTCTGCCCCGCTCCCCAGTGACTGATGGCGGGGGAAAGGAGATGGGGAATGGGTAGAGTGGTGGTGGTGGTGGTGGAGGTGGCGTAGCAGGGCCTGGGAGTGAACTCTGGTTGGCAGCGCCAGTTTTACAGCTATAACCTTGAGCTCTTGTTGCTATCGGTCATATGCGCGCGCGCACACACAAACACACACACACACACACACACATAAGTGGAAAAGCCAGCAAGTCAGTGACAGCATATGGGTCGAGGCTGAGTGGGCGTGTGGCCTGGGCGAGTGTGTGTGTGTGTGTCTGTGTGTGTGTGTGTTTTCACTCTGCTAATAAAATATACAACTCACCGGCTTGACGCTCGCTCCCACCGTGGAAAAAAAAAGATGGCAGCCAGGGAAAGTGAGTTTGTGTGAGTGTGTGGCGGTGGACAGCGCAGGGGGAGGAGGCTAGTGCCTAACTGAAAGAGTATGCATCACTTTTACAGCGCAGGGACTGAGTAAAAGGAATAAACGAGGAGGGGGACGAAGAGGCCAGACAGACATCAGTTTTCATTCACTGCTTGGAACACAATGTTGTGTTTTCTTCAAGCTTGATGACAGGAAAGGGAAAAATGCAAAACATTTACATTTAGCCGACACTTTCATCCACAATGACTAAAGGCTGCAGGGCAGGTACTCACTTTAAAAGTATGAGTGCTAGCTGAGTAACAAGCCCACAGTTTTAGCTTTGTAAGTGCCATGCTTAAAAAGCTTAATGAAGCACATACAAAGACCAATGAGTTCTGCAGCCAATGCTAACATATTTATATTGCTATGTCTGTAATGGCTACGATTAATCCTGAATGAGTCCTTCATACCGATCGTTTATGTCTAATGGTATGTCAACAGATATAAGGACATAAACGTTTGGAATTTCTTTCTATAATTAGTGCGCTAACTAGCTAAGAGCCAACAGACTTGTAAAGACCAAAAACAGCACAGCTGTTAATGACAACGGTTGGCTAGATAATTCGGTCACATATGGATTTCAACATTACATTTGGTAATGTCTTACAAGGTTTCACAGCAGGGTTGTAGACCCCAGGGAAAACATACATAATGAACATTCTGGTAAGAACCACGGGTCTCAAAATTAATTTGAGAGCATCTTATAAACTAGTCTTCTAGAGACAAATGCCTTTTTAAAATTCTAAAACCTTCTTGTGGCTCTTCTAAAGAATTTAGAATCTTATTTCACCTCTCATTCACAGCACTGGGTGAGCTGCAGAACCCTGAGAGAGTATTTCGGTTCTAAATTTAGCACAAGGCCAGCCACTTACTTCTAGAGGATATGTCAGATTCTGATCTATTTGGAACAGGCAGATTTTAATCTTAAGTACAGAATCAGATATACTGGACCAGCAGTTAAGGAGGGTATTGGATGGTATGTGAGTGTGTGTGTGTGTGTGTGTGTGTGTGTGTGTATGTGTGTCTTGGAGAACTGGGCAACAGCATAGATCTCTTTGAAGCGTTGTCCCGCTGTTTGCACAGCGCTCTCCTCACCGCTAGCACGTGGCTAACGTTCTCTCTTGCTCACTGCCAGACGCGTGGGGGCATCTGCAACGCGGTGCTGCCAAACAGAAATCCCACAATTCCCGGCGACCAAATGCCGACCCCTGCAAGATGTTTAAATAACACGAAAAATACCACCATCTTTGTTTTTACAGGCAGCTAAAAGAGGGAGGAAAACATCCCCTTCTCTGTCACGAGAGGAGGGGGGAATCAATGTGATGGCAATGAAAGCTCATGGAGCTCCTGTGTCTGGGGCCAGGGGGTAGGTGAGAGGGGGGTCTTACCACCTACCAACTAAAATGTGTGAAATATGGGAGTGTTTGTGTGTTGCTGTGGATGGGGGTGCAGGGGGACTGGTGATCATGGTGAAATGGAAGGGTAAAAATATGATGATGAAGATGAATATGATGATGAAGAAGACAATGATGATGATGATGATAATGATGTTGATGATGATGATGAGGAAGATAATAATGATGGTGATGATAATGAGGATGAGAATGAGGATGGTGATAATGTAAGCTATGTGACAACTATGATGATTGGTAAGATCAGAGTGAT
>NC_063192.1:10855111-10860111 GCF_017589495.1 Alosa alosa
CAGTCTAAAATTGTAGCACGTTTTTTTTTCTTTTTCTCCCTGGTCAGAGGGGAGTCTCTGTTAAAAAAAAAAAAAACACACACACACACACACCAACACACGCACACACACACACACACACTCACTCAGTCACTCACACATGACTATCGAAGGCGATGGAGTCCAGATAGCTCCAGAAGTTTCCCCAGCAGCGTGGCGCGGCGTGGAGCAGGCCCATTACGCGTCTGCATATAGAGGCGGGCGCGGTGAGCCCCATGGTCAACCACACTGGCTTGTGGTGGAATGGGAGTCTTCCACGGTCACTCTCTCCCAGCGCAGCGAGGAAGACGAGGAGGAGGAGGAGGGATAGCAGCAAAACCAGCCTCACGTCTCAAATCCATCCCCCACCCCAGCCACCACCACCACCACTGCCACCTCCTCCCCGACAATATCACACTGACAACCGGGGCCAATCTGTAAACCGAGCTAAGCCAACCGAGAGAGAGAGAAAGACAGAGGAACAAAAAAAGGGGGGAAAAAAGAGAGGAAAAGAAAAGACAAGGGTGAACGTTTCCCAAGATTCCCCGCCAGACGATTATCTAACGCCACCGAGTGTGGTTGACTTGGGTCAGTGAGCGCGCGGCGAGGCCAGCAACATGCGAAGCAGACACATTCTGGCGCATGCCTCTTTTAGAATTATAGCTTTGCTTGGAGCCCAGTCTGCTCATTTCCAGTCAGTGTTCAAAAGGCATCTAGGGTCAGTGTCTGCAAATCACCCCAGGATCTCGCCGGCAGCAAAAATAATAACTGACAGGCAATGAGAGCAGGCATTTTATTGGCACGAGTTCAAATTCAAATTCGGAGCCTTTTTTTAAAAACTACATCCCCCATGATGCTTTGAGTGTCTCTCTGGGGTGAATGTGAGGGTGACCCAGTGGAGCTAACAGGCCTTTCATCTGCTCATCCCTCTCCTAACCCTGACATGCCAATCCCTGGCCATGACCTTTAACCTCCTGAGGTCAGAGTTTGGAGTGCTTTTGTCACCTTGTTTCTCCTCACCTATCTCCCAGCATAATGGATTACACACAACTGCTGAGACATGTCAACAGCGTGCCGCGTCCGTAAAGCATCTGGTTCCTCCTAACAGGTCTTTTCACTTAAGATTATTTGAGCGCTTTCGTCGTCATTAGCACACATTAATGCACTCGCAGTGGTGTCTTACAACTAGTAGCACAGCTCCCAGCATGCCTCAGTTCCTCCAAATGAGCTCCATTAAGAAATGAAAAAAGACATGTCTTGTCCAGAATCCATAAAAACACACACACACACACAAATTGAGAGAGAGAGAGAGAGAGAGAGAGAGTTGGCCCTTTTTAAAGGACACTATTCCATGTGGCAACACTTTATAAAGACAGCCAAGCAGCAGTGGTCCTTTTCACGTGGTGATTTGTGCCCCATGTCAAAGCAAAACAATTGAGCTCTTATTCATTACCCTTTTAGAGCGGCTCCGAAAGCCAACGGCAAGCCAGTCCAGGGCCTGACCGGTTCACAGCATCACCTCAGTTTGCCTGTGACCTCAATGCTTGAATGCTCCTGCAACCCGCTCGCCTGCTCTCACTCTCCTCCTCTTCCTCCTCCACGCATGTTTTGCTTTCTTTTGCTCGGTGTGCAGAGAACGCTACTTTTCTCAGAGACTTAAAGGTTTCAGCTCATTAAAACAGACAGCTTTATTCTGCTGATACTCCAACTCACCCACACACATTCAACACACACACACACACACACACACACACACACACACACACAAAAAGAAGCAGAAAGCGGGGGGAGCATAAAAGGAAAAATGAAACCTTTCGCATGAGAATTTCCATTTTTCCCCCCCGTTTCCCACCGACCAACCCAGCACCCCCCTTAGTGATTAATGACATCACGCGTGTTCAGGAAGGCGCTCCGTGTGTAATTTTAGAAACAGAGATTTACTGTGCGGTGAGCAAACACTGAGGAGAAGTCCGGTCTTCGGCCTTCCGTTTGCTTATAAAGCCTTTATAAATGGCGTATAAAATATCTGTTTATTAACTTAGAGAATATTTCCAAGTTCTCTTAAAAGAATTGTAGTGGCTTGGACCCATACATCTGAGGGAGTTGAGTTTGTACTGCTGGATAAATTTGATGATTCAGGTTTGGCTATCCACTTAGCAAGTCTACGGGACTTGCAGAGACATGTCGAGAATGACTAGCCCTCTCAAGTGCAATCCCAGTGCAGTCGCTAGCAACCGAGAATATTTGCGGAGGCAAGATGTTAACAGTGCAAGTTTAAACGGCCTGTCACCTGTTCAGTTATACAGCTGAACATTAAACTGATTTGCACTCAGACATGAAGTGCTTAACATGAAGGAAAAGCTCTGTGTGCGCTGGTACAGGAATGTTTGGCCTTGTCTGTAGTTCCCCCCTATAAATATCTCTGCCATTTTATTCTGACCCACATTACTAACCCTAAAACTCACAAGAGGCACCAACCCCTATTAAAGTAATGATTGGTAAGCCCATAACTAGGGCTGGTCATTGAACAACATAACATAATGCATACTGAAGTATGGATCTTGGACATTAGAAGTATTATTAAAAATGTGCATCCTGATACATAGTAGTAATATGCATACAGCATTTTAAAGTCTGTATTATAGTCATTAGACATTTGCAACAAACACAATTAGTACTGAGGTTTGCATAAAACTCACAAGTAATTTAACTAAGACATAAAGTATGTATGAAGTGACCACAGCACACACTGAGGTTTGTCCAGCGGTCATTAGTGACATCATGAGCATTCTGATGTATCTATCCTGAACAGCAGGATTGGCTTGAGCTTCACGTGGGCACCTTTCCCACTTTTTTCTTGTTTTTGGAAGCTCTGAAACATATAATTTTTGACGTCATACACAGAGTAGACACATAAATGCATGCACACACACGCACACACACACACACACACACACACACACACACACAGATGGACAGACAGAGGAAAAAAGTGGATGAGAGAGAGTGAGAGAGAGAGAGTGTAGAGTGCCAGAAGCGGTGCCTCTCCAGAGTCCTGGCAGTGCCCGGGTGGCACAACATGCCTGACCACAGGGGCCTGTTTCCTGTACCATGAGAACATTTTCTTAAAAGAGCAGCAAGCCTGGTGACAGAACACAGGCGTGCGCACACACACACACACGCACACACGCACGCGCACGCACACACACACACACACACACACACACACACACACACACACACACACACACACGCACACACACACACACACACACACACATCACTTCTTCTGTACTGTACACATATCCTCTCACTGGAAACACATAAACATGGATACACACACACATCTGCTAATAATTATCAGGACTCTGATACTGCCCTTGCCTTAATTAGGCTTTCATTTTTTTACTGCACCACCAGTTAAAGAAAAATGTTTACAAATGTCGACTATTTTTTTTATAGATCTAAAAGAGCCGAACGCAACACAAGGCTCTGTGCACAGCCCAGAAATTAACAAGGGATTAGAAAGCCTTAACTGCGTGAAAACAGCTTCATAAAGTAAAGAGTATGTCACTCAGAGGAGGAAACACAAACATCAGACCAACTGTTTTATTGTACGTGTGTCTGTGTTAACACACACACACACACACACTAATCGACACATGCACATGACTAGTTGCAGGCATGCAAAAACTGAAATGGACCAACACACACACTACTTAATATGTTTTAAGCTGTCTGTCTCAATTACACACAAATACGCATAGGACCTAAATAGACATACACACACCACACAACACACACACACACACACACACACACACACACACACACACACACACACACACACACACACACACATCCACAGTGTGTCCAAAGCCATCCCTATAAAAGTAGCAGAGCGGTGGCAGGTCTGTCATTATCATATTTGTGCATCCTTTCGCACTGGATCAAAGAGAAGCTTTATTAGGGCCTGATCAAGCTGAGGGCCATCTACCTGTCAATGCACCGCACCAGATACTGCTGCGTCAGCTACACCTCCAAAACACAGCAACAGAGGAATAAGAGAGAGAGAGGGAGAGAAAGAGAAGAGAGAGAACCCAGAGGGAGGGAGGGAGAGAGACAGAGGGGGCATCCGTTTCACCGCTCTCTAATCACAATAATTTGTATGTTGGGCTTGGTGTAGACAGTTTATGCCCGACTGGACTTGAGCTGTGAGAGTGAATGTGTGTGTGTGTGTGTGTGAGTACAAGAGCATGTTTTTTGTGTGTTCTTCCGGTTGGTCATCTCATGACAGTGCAATGACACATCTAGATTCCTGTGTGAAAATGCATGTGTGTATGTATGTGTATGTATGTGTGTGTGTGTGTGTGTGTGTGTGTGTGTGTGTGTGTGTGTGTGTGTGTGTGTGTGTGTCAATGTGTTAAGAGATGGCCTTGATCTTGATCCACCACCTGCATAAACACACAACTTTGACTCTGAGTGCCTTGTAATTATAGAAAAGCAGCTAAAAGAGAATACAATTTATGTAGAACATTTTCACACACACACACACGTACACACAGGTCTTGTACTAGCACTCTGTGACAGCAACATTGAATGACGATGACCATACTTAAAATAAACACATACAGTACAAACTTGTCCTCAGGGGCATGATATCATCTCCAAACAGTCAACAGCATCCTGCCACCACCACCTTACACACACTGCATTTTTCCTCTCTGAGTACATTCTTCCTACTGTCTTCTCTCTCTGACAGACACACACTGTGTGTGTGTGTGTGTGTGTGTGTGTGTGTGTGTGTGTGTGTGTGTGTGTGTGTGTGTCTGTGTGTTTGACCTTTAGGGATAATGCAATGCTTTCTGTTTTGTTTTGTGCTTTTTACACACTCTCTCACACACACACACACACACACTTACTTGATTTTTACCAACCAACCATCCTATCATTCAGTCAATCATTAGACAAGCTTTGCTCTC
>NC_063192.1:10872611-10880111 GCF_017589495.1 Alosa alosa
ACACACACACACACACAGACACACAAGCAGGAAGACAGCAGTACACAAGTGTGCAAAACACAGCGACACAAATGTGAACACCGGAGGCAAGTTAATTGCAAACAAACTCTCCCAAACATGCATCAACACAGAGATAAACACACAACACACACACACACACACACACACACACACACACACACGCGCATTAAACCTAGCACTTGTATATACCTGTTACAAGGAGCATGTATATCACCTCTCGTGAACATCTAAAACACACAAACCCACCAAAATACACATACACCAGCACGCACACACACACACACACACACACACACACACACTTGGCCTGGCCTGACAGTTTATGGGCCGGGAGAACTGCCTGATCAATTAGTGAGAGATTTATACGGTGGGCTAAAGTACAGAGTGTGTGTGTCGTAACGACGGGCCTTACCTGATCCCGCACGCCACTCACACACACTCATTAACGCCGTCCCCTCAACGGCTTCCTCTGCCACCGTTTCCTGTGATACCAATCATTAGGTAGGTGTGATACATTCCAGACCCTTCCTGACCCAAACACACACACACACACACACACACACACACATAAACACTCACTCACTCTCTCTTTCTCATACACACACGCACTCGCACACACACACACACACACACACACACACACACACACACACACACACACACACACACACACACACACACACACTAATACACATACACACACTAATACACATACACACACACACTCTCCCTATCTCACACACGCACAAACACACATACACACACCCCAGGCTATTTTTCCATGCTAATTGCTCTGAGTCAAAGGTCAAAGACCAAGACTGGAAGTAGACAAAAGAGACCAGAGGGACTTTTAAGCCACAAACCACAACATCCAGCTCAGAGATGCTGTAAAAGTGCTCTCTCCAGAGAGCCTAGCGCACACACAAAGACAGCAGTAACGCACACACACACACACGACTGTTGTAGAAATAAATGGCTGATCTTTAATGCAATATCTACAATGCCCATTATCCGCAAACATTCATCCAATGTTCCAAAGGCACATTCTGTTTACTAATCTGATATCATTTTAAAAGGCTAACTGAGAAAACATTGGAGAACCCTTTTGCAATTATGTAAGCACATAATGTAATCTGAAAACTGCTGCCCTGATTGAAAAAAAAAAAAAACAATACTGATCTCAGCTGGTATTCTGTCTATTATGGAGTGGAATGGAAATTTCTATGTGACCCCAAACGTTTGACCGGTAGTGTATATATTGTATGTGTAGGGCTAAACAGGGTAATAAGTATGTGTATTTATATTTCCCTGGCTTAATGTGGACAGAGCCTGAGACTAAATGTGAGACCCATCTGAGACGCTGGCTTGGGCTTAGCTTGGAGAAGCTGTGGACTCCCTCCCCCTTGTGCAACCAAAGCTCCCATCTGCAGTATGGGTCCCACACAGTAAACACACTCGCCTTTCAAGCCTCCTCGGAGAGGAGTATAAATGAAAGATGATGGCGGGAGAGAGGGAGAGGAAGTGTGTACAATAGAGAGAGAGAGGGAGAGAGAGAGAGATGAGGAAACGAGATGAGAAGGAGAGCTGGCCTGTGCTTTGAGGAACATGCTACAATCAATATATACAAACATCCCTCTGTGCCATGCCCCCATAATGGATCCCAGCTCACTGCAGCACACACACACACACACACACACACACACACACACACACACACACAGCCAGCCTGTATCTGCATCGCAGCCTCCCGCCAGACGCCAATCAGGCTCTATACTGCACACAACACAAGCCTACACACTGGCACGGACATATACATACAGGACCTGGCTACCTGGACATAAACATACTGTATACACTACCTGCACTGAACCCTACAGAGAAGTCAGCCTCCGCAGGCTAATGCACACCCATATGTTGCTATATTGCAGTATGTGATAGTATAGTAGGCACATTCATCATCTCTCTTCCTGAGAAGCCATTGTGTTCGATCTCAAACTAGATTAAAACTTAAGTGTGCACAACCAAAAAGGCAGGTCCAAAGAAGGACAGTGGTAAAAAAGAAAATAGTTTATTTACATGTTGTTTATATTGTTTATATTTATATGTTGAATATTGTTCACACCATTTTGAACCTACATGCTCAGTCTGAAGAGGAGTGTATACACTCGAAATGTCACTTTGGTGTGAATAAACAATACAACAATATTTTCTAGCAGTGTGACAGTTTTTTTCTTTTCTGTGCCTTTATGTTTGTGTTAACCTTTCAACTCTGCAGTTGATATCTACTATGCACTTGCAGAAATGTTAGCCTGTGCGTGACACAGACAGCTGAAAAAATCTTCCAGATTCAGTATGAGTTTCATAGAGAGTGAGTTCATGTCCTTGAGACTTTAGCTTTCAGCACAGAGGTGCTCTGACACACTGTCTACCTTCAGCTTGGATGCTGTGCTGTCAGAGTGAAAGATAGAGAGAAGTGGCAAAGTGATAGAGAGAGGGGAGGAGGGAAGGACCTGGAGGAAGACCGAATGTGACAGAGGAAGGAAGAGAGAAAGAAAGAGAGAGAGAGAGAGAGAGAGAGAGAGAGAGAGAGCAAAATGGGAATATGAGGCTGTGGATGTGTGTGAGTAAGAGCTTGGCCTAAAGTGTGGTTTGACAGGTGTGTGTTCTTTAGCATGGCAGGTCATCAGAGCTTGGGGCAGGCCAACAAAAGAGTCCATTCTCCAATACTGAGGGGCTATCAGAGCCTGTCCATCTCACTCAACCAGACTCTGTCCTCTGTCACAAACATACACACACACACACACACACACACACACACACACACACACACAAACCCAAAATGCCTTTCTATAAACACTGTGTGAGTGGTTCAAAACAGTGCAGGCACAAACGCACTTTCCACATCTGCACATCACCACAAGCTGACACTCCCTCCGGGGTCGTCGTAGCAACGACAAGAGTGTCAGGAAGCTGGGCTCGACGTTCCCAGGTTGAGGTATTTTCCTCCGAACCCCCGCAATTCTTCACTTCAGCCATGTTTGACATATCACATACCGCAACACAGAGACGTAATGAAGCCAAGCCTCACCCTGACAATCTGGAGGAAACCTGCATAAATACCACACATGGAGATGGAGACAGACACACAGACACACACACACACACACACCTTCTAACATGCATGAACGCAAATACACACAGGCACACCCAGACATCTTACAGGTCTTCACCAAGATAGCTCACATACCAAAAGGGAAGGTTCATTTGTATACACCCTGAAACATTTACACAAACCACACACACACAAAATCAAGTCAACACTGAGCCTCACCCACTGTCCCACATACTGTATAGCTATACCAGACGTAAAGTACACATATCATTAGTGATTAAGGTTTACACACACACAGACGTACCACATACACACAAACACACACAAATCACTCTGAAGCCATTATCCTGCACTTTGTCAACAAAAAGGGCGGATCTACCCTTGAGCATGACGAACAAATTACAGCACTTGACCTCTGAATGCAGCATCACAAGCACTGCCAGAACTGAACATTGGTCCTGCTATAGCCCAGCTCTACTGTAAAAACAGACATCACACGACACACACACACACACACACACACACACACACACACACACACAATCTGTGAAAAGATTAATTTTCCACAGTGCTAATTTATAAGAGCAACATGCAGGGACTGAAGTGATAGTACACAAACACACACACATATACACACACACACACACACACACACACACACACACACACACACAGACACACACACACACACGCATACATACAGACATAAATACTGGGGGTGGATTGGGGGGAGCGGGCATGAAACCGTCCATTGAGAGGGCAAAAGACATGCCTAAGCATGCCTGACCGGTGACATAATATTACACAAGTAGAAGGAAAACACCAAGTGTGTGTGTGTGTATGTGTGTGTGTATGAGTGTGTGGGTATGCCAGAGCATGTGTGTGTGTGTGCGTATGTGTTTGAGTGTGTGTGTGTGTGCAATGTGCACCGACAGCTGTGATGGATGGGCCTCACGTCCCGCCAGGACCTGGCGCAGTCTCCGTGGCGATGTGGAGGGTGACCCGGTGACCTCGGCCGCACAGAGATCGGTATTCAGACGGCAGCCCCTCCCCCGGCCCTTATCAATCAAACAGCCGGCTGCCACGGCAACCACTAGGAAAACCACTATGACAGAGTGCGTATATACATGTATGTGTGTGTGTGTGTGTTTCAGTTTGTAAGCAGGTGTGACTGAACGCTTCAGTGACGGTCTGTTTATGTATTAATGTAATGAATGTGTGTGTGTGTGTGTATGCATGTGCACGTGCAAATGCCTGGTAGAGAGAGAGAGAGAGAGAGAGAGAGAGAGAGAGAGAGAGAGAGAGAGAGAGAGAGAGAGAGAGGTGAAAAGGGAGTGTATTGTTATGTGTGTGTGTGTGGGTGGGACACAGCGGTTGTCTGTGTATGAACTCAGTAAGGTCTGACCCGGTCACGGACGGAACCCTGACTGTTCAGCAACAGTCAGAACAGTTGGAGGGCTGTTCATCACAGAGCTCTATATGCATGCACACACGCGCACACACACACACACACACACACACACACACACACACACACACACACACTCATACGCAAACACGCACATGCACACACACACACTAACACACATACACACAGGCCAAGATACCTTAATGAAGAGAACTGCGCACATAAATTTGACTACCTCAGGAACAATTACACCTAGAACAACACAAATACACACATACACAGACACACATATACATGTGCACACACACACAGACACACACACACACACACACACACATGAGCGTGCACACACGTACACAGACACACATGCACACATACACACATACACGCGCACACACACACACACACACACACACACACACACACACACACACACACACACACACACACACACATGTACACACATACACATGTACACACACACACAGTTCATGTCGGGAGAGCCATAAAATGTTGGGTTGAGAAATACAATGTACACCCCACACAGGCCGATGCTGCTCCCCTCACTAATAAATGTAGGGGGAAATGTAGCAGGAGGCCTGTTTGTCCAGGCTGGGCCTCGACCGCGTCCACAGGGGACTCGTTTGGCCTGGCCGGCCGGCGGGTCACGGCCGGGACGCCTGGTCCTCTGACACCACGTGTGGCTGGCACGGCTCTGCCTGACACCTTTATGGCGGCCGGACGTCGGAGGGGAGGAAGGCTATCCCAGCAGGGCCGGTGAGGTCAGCAGAAAACAGCCGTGAAACGGAAACGACCGGACGATTGATGCTTCAAATGAGGGGGTGTTCCCTGGAGTTTGTAGGGTCTTTCTCGTTTAGTTTCTTTCTGTTTTTTTTCTCTCTCTCTCTTTCTTTCTTTCTTTCTTTCTTTCTTTCTCTCAGTCCTGATTTTTTTCTTTCTGTTTGTCTCTTTCTCAAAGCCTTTGGTTCTTTTGAGTGACAATGTACCATAACGGTGGTAGTTATGTGCAGTGGGTGCATGACAGATACTAGGGATAAACCAGGAGCCTTATGCTCTTAGCCTAAACCTGACCCACATTTGAGGAACCTGTGAATGTTCTAGGGACGTTGTTTGTTCTCTGTGTGGGTGAATACGGTTCTCTCCTACATTCTGTCTCTTCTCCTCTCTCCATGTCTCTATCTCTCCTTCATCCCTCCATCTCTCCTTCCTCTCTTCCTGGCTCCTTCTCTTCATTCCTGCTGGTGACCTCTAACCAAGATGCACATTGCAAATGCCCTGGCAATGGCCAAGCATTACACCCAAACGCTACAGTCAGGAATGTATGGAAGAGAAGGCCCTTAAACACTATTGCAAACACACACACACACTCACACACTCTCTCTTTCACACACACACACACACACACACACTCTCTCTTTCTCTCACACACACACACACACACACACACACACACACACACACACACACACACCCCAACCTAGTCACTGAGCCCCTGGAGTAATCAAAGCAGTGCAGTGCCTCTCACAAAGGCAGCCTTAATTCAGACAGACAAGCAATTTACATGTAAGTGGATTCAGATGGGTCTGCTGAGGAGGCCCACAATCCAGCAGTCACCCCTCCATCCTCCCTCTCTCCCTCCCTCCCTCCCTCCCTCCCTCCCTCTCACTCACTCACTCTACCTCCTTCTCACCCTCCTTCCCAATATGTTTCTCCATGACCTCCATGGTCTCTCTCTCTCTCTCTCTTCCCTTCTTCCCTCTCCCCCCATGCTGAAGCACTGTGTGAAGAAATGGGGATTTAGATAAAGACTTGTGGTGGACAGAGCAGCAAAATGTGCTCAAGTGCTTCAATCCTGTCCCAATTTAGCCATAGCCACAGCCCTTGAGGCCCGGAGCAAAGGAGTCTGGGATGGGTGACCAGAGGCTGCTCACCAGGAGCCAACCAGGTATCACATGACTGGAGAGAGGGAGAGAAAGGCCCGGGGGAGTGTGTGTGTGTGTGTGTGTGTGTGTGGGGGGGTAAAAAGAGGGATATACTGGAAGAGGCACAAACAAAGTCATTATGATCTATTTAATCACTAGTCTGTTTAATCATACTGTAAAGGATAAGATAACAGTCTGGGGGATGAAGATGATAGTTTTAATAATAAACATGAAAAAATTACTAATGACTACCCTTGCACAAACACTGAGGCACGTATACACATGTGAACGTGCAAGGACAGACACACACACACACTCACACACACACACACACACACACACACACACACACACACACACACCCCAACCTAGTCACTGAGCCCCTGGAGTAATCAAAGCAGTGCAGTGCCTCTCACAAAGGCAGCCTTAATTCAGACAGACAAGCAATTTACATGTAAGTGGATTCAGATGGGTCTGCTGAGGAGGCCCACAATCCAGCAGTCACCCCTCCATCCTCCCTCTCTCCCTCCCTCTCACTCACTCACTCTACCTCCTTCTCACCCTCCTTCCCAATATGTTTCTCCATGACCTCCATGGTCTCTCTCTCTCTCTCTCTCTTCCCTTCTTCCCTCTCCCCCCATGCTGAAGCACTGTGTGAAGAAATGGGGATTTAGATAAAGACTTGTGGTGGACAGAGCAGCAAAATGTGCTCAAGTGCTTCAATCCTGTCCCAATTTAGCCATAGCCACAGCCCTTGAGGCCCGGAGCAAAGGAGTCTGGGATGGGTGACCAGAGGCTGCTCACCAGGAGCCAACCAGGTATCACATGACTGGAGAGAGGGAGAGAAAGGCCCGGGGGAGTGTGTGTGTGTGTGTGTGTGTGTGTGTGGGGAAAAAAGGAGGGGATATACTGGAAGAGGCACAAACAAAGTCATTATGATCTATTTAATCACTAGTCTGTTTAATCATACTGTAAAGGATAAGATAACAGTCTGGGGGATGAAGATGATAGTTTTA
>NC_063192.1:10885111-10892611 GCF_017589495.1 Alosa alosa
AGCCTCAGGTGTCCTCAGACTACAGGGCCAAAAACATTCTATGATGCTAACAACTATGTAACTGTGTAACATTGGGTGTAAAACTAGGCAAAATATGTTAAGTCTATTTCTTTCTTTCTTTCTTTCTTTCTTTCTTTCTTTCTTACTGACTTGCTCTCTCTTACTCTGTCTCTCCCACTTGAACATACACACACACACACTCACACACCCACACACACACACGCGCACACACACACACACACGCACGCACACACGCACGCACACACGCACGCACACACGCACGCGCACACGCACGCCACGCACACACACACGCACGCGCACACGCACGCACACACACACACACACACACTCACACTCACACACTCGCTGCACACACACACACACACACACACACACACACACACTCACACACACACACACACACACACACACACACACACACACACACACACGCACACGCACACACACACAAACACCACAACATGTGCAGACCTTCACGCCCAGCGCTGGCCTAAGAAACTGAGTGACCGTATTCATTGAGTACTGACGGAAGGGCAAGGCCTGGCGGGCCAGAAGACTAAGCTGTAATCAGATCATACAGTATGGCAGCCATACCTCCGACTGTATCACAGTGACCCCTGACCCAGCCAGTGCAAACACAAACCCAAACCCACAGCACTGCACTCCGCACTCCTCCACCGGATCACATGAGATCAGCCCAGCCTGTGTACACACAGGTCTGCACACACACACACACTAGATGCATACACCGACACACACATTTAGATACAGTAAGCAATAATATATAGTGTCTTAAGAGCACACACACACACCAAAGCACATCAATGTTCACAATCCCACGTGTTGACAAACTTGTCATCCAAATGGCCACACACATACAAGGCCCCCAAACACACGGAGCAGTCCCACCCCACTCATCTCACAGGCACATCATTAATAATGAATACAATGCATTTTAGCAAAACGACCAGAGCTAATCAGATTAGTGCCTTAGCCTGTGCGTGCTAATGTGGCGCGACTTCAAGAGCCGCGCTTTGGGAAAAAGCGCTAATTCCCGGACCCCGGGCCGCGTAAGCTGATTGGGCCTTGACTCGTCGGCCGGGCAAATCTGCCCTGTCCGTTCGCGTTGCTGTTTCCTGGTTCAGAGGCCCGGTTCAAACGCCGAAGCCCCTGAGTCAGGTGGGGGCACCCTGGGCTCGCGACCCGAGATCTAGGTCCACTTTTTTTTACCATTCCCTCCTCCCCCTCCTTCTTTTTTCTTTCTTTCTTTCCTTCTTTCCCTTCTTTCTTTCTTTCTTTCTTTCTTTCTTTTCTCGTCCCCACGCCACATATCAGCAAGTCCGTTTAATGAGGGTATTTTGCAGTATTATACATCATGAGACTGATTACTTAGAGAGGGGGAGGAGAGGAGGAGAACAGAGTCAGAATTAGAGGTGAAGTGCAGTGAGGGGGTGGGGGGGGTGGGGGTGGGCGGATGAGGATAGAGGATGGTGGAGAGAAAGAAAGAAAAAAAAACATAAAAGAAGGAAAAAACCAGTGAAAAATGCTGTAGGCGGTGGCTGCTGGCAGGTCAGGTGATGGCCTTTGGCCTCCTCAGTTATTCCAAGTGATCTTCTTTACGACTTCATTAGCTCGGAAACAGATCATGTCTTACTTCATTAGGCCTGCGGGGCAGGAGACGTGGATGGAGGAAAGGCGAACGTGGTTCTCACGGCCTGTGTCGCACATGCTATAACACACCCACATAAACACACACACACACACACACACGCACAGAGCGAAGGGGCTCCTTGGAGTGCCGAAATATGTTTTAGTAATTCAAAAATATGCACTAAATCCATGTTGTCTAAGTGTACACACACATTCACGTGTGGACAGACAGACAGACAGACTGACAAACACACACACACACACACACACACTTACATGTTCTCCTCTCTTTTCCTACAGTACATAGGTTCAGCTGTATTGAGTCGGGTTTGCGTAAGCACAAAATCTCTGTTTGCATTTGAAACATCCATTTATTGAACTACAATTAGAAGGTCCATGACATTAGTTTAAATATTGTTAAACAATAAATAAGGTCAGGTATTGGTTTACAGTATCTAAGATAAATAATTAAGTGCACATTCTTTCAACAGTTATTTTTCCAAGAGCACTTCCACAAGGCCTGCTGAAGCCGTCAGACAGATAAGCAAAACAGTTTTTGAGTTTAGCTTGGCCACCAGAGCGAAACATTGCACTCTCTCTATCTTTCTCTTGCCCTCATTCTCTCTCCCCCTTTCTCTCTCTTTCTCTATCCCTCGTTCTTTCTCTTTCTCTAGCCCTCTCATTCCTTTTCTTTCTCTTTTTTGTTTTATGAAAAAAGACTTCACAGCTGGAAGATTAGGGATCACTTTATCATTTTATTTCTCTCTTCTTTCTCTCTCTCAGTCTAGCATTTCCCCAAGCAGTTAAGCTTTCTTCCAACCAAGTTCCAAACTCTAGTACTGTACAGTATGTGTCTTCCTGATCAGGAATATGGGGAACTACGAGGGCGGACTTTTGTAGGAATCAAGCTGTTAGATAATTTTGTATGCATTGACGCAAAATGAAGACAGGAGCCAGTAATCCAAAAGAACAATACAATTGTATTATCTTTGCAAAGACAGAGAAAAACATATAACTTGTAGGTGTTTTAAAACAGTACAATAACTTTTCTTAATTATCATTATATATATAAAGATATATAAAGAGTTTATATTTCTCCAACACAAGCGTAGATACCATAGTGGAGCGAGAGTTCCTGCTGAGTATCTAACCCTATCCATAGCAACCCCATAGTAATCTAACTGTATCCATAGCAACCATACTGTATGCGTGGGAGGATGAAAGATGAATGAAAGAACAAAGGTCACAGATGCATTAGGCACTGTGTGCTTTCTTACAGTGAAAATGATTTCCATATAGCACATCGGATCAGCTGCTAGTTTGAACCTTTGCTCATAGTTCCTCTAACTCCATGTGTGCTATTTACCATCTCCAGTGTAATCAAGTACAAAAGTATGATACGTAAAGATATTTATAGGGTGGAGCGTCCTTTAATTTTATGATGTGGAAGAAGTCAAAGCAACAAGTCTTAACTCTGGCAAATAGCATAACCATTAGCCCATGTTGGAACCTTAAGCACCCATCATAAAATGTCCTTATGGTTGCAGCATGACATCATCTGTGTCTGCAGTAAGTACCAAAACGTAAATAAATCTGCTACAAGCCAATTATTATAAACTCTTCCCAACTGGTGTGAAGGCTCTTCAACCATGTAAAGTGTGTGTGTGGTCTTATGGGGAGTGTGTGTGTGTGTGTGTGTGTGTGTGTGTGTGTGTGTATGTGTGTGTGTGTGTGCGTGTGTGCGCATGTGTGTCTGCTTCCTTCTCAGGTCATTCAAGTTCATCACCAACGTTCTTTTTAAGGGAGGAAACTGAAGACGGAGAATTCTTTGTAAGAGGCCCAAAAAAAGAAACTTCATGTACGGAGGCGGAGCCTGAACCTGTTCTGCAGAATATCCAGAGCCTGGCACATAAACCAGATAACTACACTGGCTGTGACATCCCAGCCAAACACACCACTTTTACCTCAGGACTTAAGGCCAGGATGTGGCTGAACGTGGTGATGCAACCTTTTACCACACAAACAGATAAAGATCTGTCTTATTCCTATTTCAGAAGCAATACCACAGACATGAGTGGTGTGCCTCATGATCATACACACACACACACACACACACAATATAAATAATGCACAGCAATACAGCAATACCACTAAGCACAAACACACACACACACACACAATATAAATAATGCACAGCAATACCACTAAGCACAAAACACACACACACAGACAGACACACACACACAGACACATTCACAGGCATCCCTATGCACACACAAAACCCTCAGTGGAAACACAATCAGTTTGATTAGTTTGAACAGTTTTTTCATTTCTAAATAAGAAATGAAAACGGATAGAAAGAGAAACGGAAACAGAATATCTCCACCAACCTCCTTTGTGCTGCTTTACCTGAAGTGAAGAAGAGGCAAAGAGTTGAGGTTAGAACTAGAACAAGGCACTGAAAGGAGGGTCATGCAGTTAGTACAGAAGACAGAGAAACAGAGAAAGAATGAATGAAAGTAAGAAAGAAAGAAAGAAAGGTTCTGATGAATACCCACACACACACACACTTCCTGACCCCCACCAGTTCAGGTGTAGTGCCCCTTATGACCACAGAGGGGAGTTCTCATTGACAGCCCTGTGCACAGAGCCAAGCTCTGCAGGGGAACCCGCAAGTGAGGAAAACAGAGGTCAGAGGTCACCAAAGGCCAGGAGGAAGTGGACAGCAGAGGCCAGAGCATGCAGAGACAGGAACAGGAAGGATGTGTTCATATCTGTCAAATTGTGTGTGTGTGTGCGTGCATGCGTGCGTCAATGTAAGTATATGTGTGTCTGTACATATGTGTATACACATGCGTGTTTGGTTGCATGTGTAGAACTTGTAGGTGTATAATGTGGGTGTATATATTTGGCTTTGGCTACATGTAAGTTTATGTGAGTGTGTTCCTGTAGAAAGATGCCTGATTGTATTGATGTCTGCGTATGTGTACCTGTCTCTGTGCTGCAGTGCGCGCCTGCTCCTCCTGTGCCCACAGCGCCTCCCTGTGGGTGGAGGTGTTCATGCTATCCTTCAGCTGTCGCTCCAGCTCCCTGATGCGCTCCACAGTCTCCCGCGCACCACCCTGCTGCTAGGAGAGGAGGTGGAGGAGGGAGGAGGAGAGGAGGGGAGGTGGGGGGGTAGGAGGGTGGAATAAGGGACAGGGAGGGGGGGGTGTTTGGTTTGGGCTCTTGATTTTTGATACTCAAGCCATCCAACAGACACATTCCAGTCCCATTCCAGAGTTATCAGGCCCTGAGGGCGTGGAGTGGGAGATGGGGGGTAGGGAACGTGACTCAATGCTCATATTCGACCGCGCCGGTTGCAAAATAACTCACCTCTATTGGCTAGACGGTGGGATATGGTATCACGCTGTGTAGCTTTCAAGTGGTCCCTTTGTTCCAGAGTCGTCGGTATCATGTCATAGCAAACGAAATCCGCGCCGACTTACAAAGCACACTGACATCTGCTCGTGCTGCGACTTGATTATGCCATGAGGCAGCCAAAAAAACGATGAGACGTGTTTAGCAACTCCTTTTCAATCGTTTGAGCGTGCAAGCTCATCAAAGCAGCCATTGGGCCTTCAGTCAAGGCTGCAACAATAAGACTGCAGGGAATTCCAAACAGACAAAAGGGCCGACCCTTGAATCTCAATGAAGAGAGGGAAACGATACTGAGAAACGCATTATATACCATTTCAAATAGTTATGCGTTTGATCATATTTAGAGAAAGAGAAAGAGAGAGCGCGAGAGAGAGAGAGAGAGAGAGAGGCATGCATGGATGTGGAAAAGGCCTATATGGGTGTCCTGGAGGAGGAGAGGCCTGGGGGTAAAGGGATGTCTGAAAAGGAATCAGAGGGTTTTATTTGCATGTGGGGAAGAGACAGAGACTGCAGGGCTTCCAATCTACCTTCTTTAGAGAGGAACATGTGGCAAGGAACATGTGAGTAGGGCAAGGAAGTGCAGCTAGAGCATATCACAAGAGCACATCATGACAGGACTCAATAACTCAATACAGGACTCAATAACACAATACAAATTATGAACATAATCATTGACTTGTGAATTAACCTCAATGATAGCCTGATAATAATCTAATACCCTATCATATTTCTCTCTACTAGAGATCAATGACATCATCACACAACACAGAAAGAAGAGAGAGAGAGAGAGAGAGAGAGAGAGAGAGAGAGTCTCTGCATAGAAGAGATGAATGAAGAGCAGTGGAATCCACCACTGGGAAAAGAAAGAGTATCTATGAATGAATGACAGACAATAACACGAGTATGTCTTCCAGAGAGACAGAGACAAGGAAGAAAAGAGAGGGAAGGGAAATGAACAGAGAGAGAGAGAGAGGAAAGCAAAGTGAATGAAAGAGGGAGGGGGGAGGGAGAGAGAGAGAAAGAGAGAGAGAGAGAGAGGTGACTGTGTTAGGCTCTGAGTTATGGCCAGCCGGTGACACCTACGGAGAGGAGGGAAAAGGATCCTTCCACACGTCGGGTGATGAAGCTGTGAAACCAAACACGGGACAGAGAAAATAAACTCAGCCACCCAGCGTCTCTCCATCGCTCTCTCTCTCTCCTCTCTCGCCGTCTCTCCCTCGCTCTCTCTCTCTCCTGTTCACACGTTCACACTCCCTCACAGGTGGTGGAAAAAAAAGGGAAGCATGGAGGATCTCAAAAAGCACTTCACTTTCAAAGCCCCCCAATCTGTGCTAACTTAATAAAAGCGCCTCACACGGGTTTATCACAGAAGCTTGGGTGGATTCTGTGAGTTTCTCAGACTCGCAGACACACACGTGTGTGCATACACACTCAGAAACCCACACTTATAACACACAAACACAGAGTCAATTAGAAAACAATTTGTCGGTATTTAGAAGAATTTGTTTGAGACCTGCAGAGTTCAGTGTGGGAGCCTAGATGGACTATTATGGAGATGGTATGATAGGAGGAGGTAGGAGAGGAGTCCTGCAGAGATCTCCTGCAGAATATGGCCTTCAGGAGGAGGGGTGAGGTGAGGGGTGTCAGAGACTCATGGTGTATGGAGCTGAAGTGTGTGTGTGTGTGTTGTGTGTGCGTGTGTGTGTGTGTGTGTGTGTGTGTGTATGTGGTAAATGTGGAGAATTATGGTCAAGAAGAAAGAGGTGTTTACAGGTGGTGTTGAGGTGGTTTACAAGTGTAAATATGAAGCCACAGGTACCAACTCCAAACCAAAAACTACCATGAACACATACATACATTCAGACTTACTGTACTAGAGTTTCCGCTTGAGAAAAATGGTGCTGGACATGGAGCTGACCGGACATCTGAGGCTTCAGGCGTTACCGATTTACCATCATTCATCGCGTCTGGCCTCTGAAAAAAGCTTTTAAGGCTAGTCTGCCTGGGCCTGGCCATGTTTGAACCGTCTCACTCATTCGTTCATTGTTTAACAGACGTTTTAAGTGTGCACTTTATTTGAAATGCAGCATATGCATGTTGTTTAATAACTTTCAGTAGAGCTTGTTCCTTTAAAACATAGCCAAAGGATGTATTTTTGCTTTAGTATTGGCATACATTTTAGGCTTATTCTCAAATTCAGATTGTGTTAGGGGGATGGGATTATTAGCCAATTTTAATCGGACAATTTGACCGGAGAGGTGTAATTTTGTCAGACATTTCATATTTTTTCCGGAAACGGAAACCCTGATACATACACACACTTACTATCATATTTTCTCTGTCACACACACGCAAACAAAACACACACACACACACACACACACACACACACACACACACACACACACA